>NC_091302.1:22752480-22817480 GCF_038502225.1 Cherax quadricarinatus
TCCGCACTGTCGCTTGATCTTCAGATAGTTCCTGACTATGGAACTGAACTTCTCCAGGCCGAGGGACTGACAACCTCAAATTCTACGACTACAAGGGTGATGGACTGATTACATCGTCTTCACATCTCTACTGTTCCTGCCTATTTTCTGTATTCGACTGAAGAAGCCTACTGTGTAGGCGAAACGTTTCGGAATAAAGTTGTCTAATTGTTGCATATGTGTCTTACCTAACAACCTGTCGGTATTGTATACCATTTTGATGTTCAACTGATAACACATTGGTTTACAAAGATGCATGAAGAAACGCTTCAACATCACAAATCGTATAGGTCCTGGAACCCTGATTATTTCTAACATACAAATATAAATATAAGCTGGAAGAGACATGAGAGTGTCATAAAGTGACCTCAAAAATGCGTGAGACTTTTTTTTTTTAATGAGGTCACGTAAAACCTGTGTTGCGAGGTAAACTTTTTGTCCCTGACTGACTTCCATGTATGTCAGAGTTTTTGAAATTTTAAAGTTTCTAATATTACGGTCATGTTCAGTGAGAACGAGATGTGCCTAACACAGTTCAGAAGTACACAAGCGTTCTTAAGTCATACCTCTGGCAGAGACTTCGAGGTTCATTAGGCGGACTGGAAACAACTGACAATATGGCAGAGACAGAATGTTTAAGAGATGGATAATAGGAGCAAGACGCAGAGCTGGATGTTGAAAACTCAGGTGAGTTATGGAAATGATACAAAACCTTAGAGTTTTCAGGAAGATTGAAGTATTACTTACGGAATCCAAACATGGATTTAAAAAGAATTACGACAAGCCTCTTTAAGTCAGCATAGAGTGGACCTAGTAGCGACCAGCGAAGAGGTAAGAAAATGAGCTGTGACTCGGCGTCTGCAACCATATACAGTTGAGTTCATATAAGTGAATACTCAGACACACACACACACACACACACACACACACACACACAGAGGTATGATAAAGCTCACGGTTCAGAGAGAGTGACCTAGTAGTGTTATTGCTGTTCTTACTGCTGAACAGCGGTTTAGTGCCGATGAAGGTAGCGTAGGTGGCAATGATACGGCCGTGGACTAGATTGGCTTTAATTGGGTAGGAGTGAGTACACAACGGGCAGTGTGAGGGAGTGACCGCAAGCCAGTCCGTGGAGGGGGGGCACCTGTGACTATCACGTCGGTCGGTCGAGGAGTGAGAGAGGGTGGTCTGTGCTTCCCACCGACCTAGGTAGGCCTACGGAGGGCAGCACTGAATGCCGCGAAATATGAACTAGTCAGAGCAGACGGCTAGGCTGTGTGCTCTGACAGTACAGGCTGTCTACAGTAGCGATCAGTGAAGACGCGGGGCCAGGAGCTCGGACTCGACCCCCGCAACCTCAACTAGGTGAGTACAACTAGGTGAGTACACACACACACACACACACACACACACACACACACACACACACACACACACACACACATACAGGATAGGAGAGATACGGGGGACATGATAACGACATACAAAATACTGAGAGGAATTGACAAGGTGGACAAAAACAGGATGCTCCAGAGACTGGACACAGTAACAAGGGGACACAGTTGGAAGCTGAAGACACAGATGAATCACAGAGTAGTCAGGAAGTGGAATAGTTTGGGAAGCGATGTAGTGGAGGCAGGATCCATATATAGCTTTAAGCAGAGGTATGATAAAGCTCACGGTTCAGGGAGAGTGACCTAGTAGCGACCAGTGAAGAGGCGGGGCCAGGAGCTAGGACTCGACCCCTGCAACCTCAACTAGGTGAGTACAACTAGGTGAGTACACACACACACACACACACACACACACACACACACACACACACACACACACACACACACATACACACACACACACACAATCACACACTACGAAGAAAGGTTAATGGAAATCGGTCTGATGACACTGGAGGACAGAAGGGTCATGGGAGACATGATAACGACATACAAAATACTGCGTGAAATAGACAAGGTAGATAGAGACAGGACTTTCCAGAGATGGGACACAGAAACAAGAAGTCACAATTGGAAGCTGAAGACTCAGATGAGTCAAAGGGATGTTAGGAAGTATTTCTTCAACCAGAGAGTTGTTAGGAAGTGGAATAGTCTGGCAAGCGATATAGTGGAGGCAGGAACCATACATAATTTTAAGGCGAGGTATGATAAAGCTCATGGAGCGAGGGAGAACCCAGTAGCGGTCAGTGAAGAGGCGGGGCCAGGAGCTGAGTCTCGACCCCTGCAACCACAATTAGATGAATACAATTAGGTGAGTACACACACAAACACATACACACACACACACACACACACACACACACACACACACACACACACACACACACACACACACACACACACACACACACACACACACACACACAAACACATACACACACACACACATACACACACACACACACACACACACACACACACACACACACACACACACACACACACACACACACACACACACACACACACACACACACACACATACACACACACACATACGCACACATATGCAAAATCATGGAGAAGATTATCAGGAGAAGAGTGGTGGAACACCTAGAAAGGAACGATCTCATCAACAGCAGCCAACATGGTTTCAGGGACGGGAAATCCTGTGTCACAAACCTACTGGAGTTCTATGACATGGTGACAGCAGTAAGACAAGAGAGAGAGGGGTGGGTGGATTGCATTTTCTTGGACTGCAACAAGGCGTTTGACACAGTTCCACACAAGAGATTGGTACAAAAACTGGAGGACCAAGCAGGGATAACAGGGAAGGCACTACAATGGATCAGGGAACACTTGTCAGGAAGACAGCAGCGAGTCATGGTACATGGCGAGGTGTCAGAGTGGGCACCTGTGACCAGCGGGGTCCCACAGGGGTCAGTCCTAGGACCAGTGCTGTTTCTGGTATTTGCGAACGACATGAAGGAAGGAATAGACTCTGAGGTGTCCCTGTTTGCAGATGACGTGAAGTGGATGAGAAGAATTCACTCGATCGAAGACCAGGCAGAACTACAAAGGGATCTGGACAGGATGCAGACCTGGTCCAGCAATTGGCTCCTGGAGTTCAATCCCACCAAGTGCAAAGTCATGAAGATTGGGGAAGGGCAAAGAAGACCGCAGACGGAGTACAGTCTAGGGGGCCAGAGACTACAAACCTCACCCATGGAAAAAGATCTTGGGGTGAGTATAACACCAGGCACATCTCCTGAAGCGCACATCAACCAAATAACTTCTGCAGCATATGGGCGACTAGCAAACCTCAGAACAGCATTCCTATATCTTAATAAGGAATCATTCAGGACCCTGTACACCGTGTACGTTAGGCCCATATTGGAGTATGCGGCACCAGTTTGGAACCCACACCTAGCCAAGCACGTAAAGAAACTAGAGAAAGTGCAAAGGTTTGCAACAAGACTAGTCCCAGAGCTAAGAGGTATGTCCTACGAGGAGAGGTTAAGGGAAATCAACCTGACGACACTGGAGGACAGGAGAGATAGGGAAGACATGATAACGACATACAAAATACTGAGAGGAATTGACAAGGTGGACAAAGACAGGATGTTCCAGAGATTGGACACAGTAACTAGGGGACACAGTTGGAAGCTGAAGACAGATGAATCACAGGGAAGTTAGGAAGTATTTCTTCAGCCACAGAGTAGTCAGTAAGTGGAATAGTTTGGGAAGCGATGTAGTGGAGGCAGGATCCATACATAGCTTTAAGCAGAGGTATGATAAAACTCACGGCTCAGGGAGAGTGACCTAGTAGCGATCAGTGAAGAGGCGGGGCCAGGAGCTCGGACTCGACCCCCGCAACCTCAACTAGGTGAGTACAACTAGGTGTGTACATATACACACACACATATACACACACATACACACACATACACACGCATACACATACCCACATTCACATATACACACATACACACACGTAAACACACACACACCCACACACACACATTCACACATACACACACACACACACACACACACACACACAAACACACACACACACACACACACACACACACACACACACACACACACACACACACACACACACACACACACACACACACACACACACACACACATCTCCAGGCACATCTCCTGAAGCGCACATCAACCAAATAACTGCTGCAGTATATGGGCGCCTAGCAAACCTCAGAACAGCATTCCGACATCTTAATAAGGAATCGTTCAGGACCCTGTACACTGTGTACGTTTATTTATTCCTGTTTTCCATTTATACACCACGATCATATCCCCCCTAATTCTACGCCTTTCGAGAGAGTGCATATTCAGGGCCCTCAGTCTATCCTCATAGGGAAGATTTCTGATACATGGGATCATCGCACACACATACCCACACTCACATATACACACATAAACACACCCACACACACACACATACACACACACAAACACACACTCACACACACACACACACACACACACTCACTCATGCAGAAGCCAAGGTGCAGTGCTTAGAAGAGGAACTGAGAAATCTGCAACAGCCTAAAGAAAAAAATAACAGTACAGACTTAATATCAGGAACTCCTACGTCAGACACAGACAAGAGGACTGGAGGGAGCAAGGAAGCTATACTTTATACGAAGGTCCTGTCAGACCCACACGGGGTCAAGGCAAAGACAAGGAGCACATTAGGAACAAATGAGAGGTCTGAAGGCATTTAAGGAGCTAGGATATATGCAGGAACTCTATCAGACTCCTGCAGGGGCCAGGAACAGACGAACAGGAAAGACAGACCAATGAGCACTGAGGCCTCAGCTAGGGAAGGAACTGAAGGAAGGAACACTCCAAGGGAAGGAACTAAAACACCTCAGAGGTCGCAATGGGAGACACAGTGGGAGGAAGAAAGGGAGAAATCGGTTTTTGTCTATGGGCTCCAGGAAGATGAAGGGGAAACCTATGACGAAAGAAAACATGAGGAGATAAAAGCAGTTGAAGGTATCATGAAGGCAATAGGCAAGGGCGACATGACCCAGATGATAAATTTTTGGAGGTTTGCAAGAAGGAAACGGCCCCTCAAAGTAATTTTCAAGGCAGAATCAACTCGAACCATGATCCTGCATGAGAAAGCACGGCTGAGAGAAACTGGAGTTCCAGAGTGTGTACCTCGATCGAGACAAAGCGTAATAGGAAATGATGATACTGAAAGAGAGAGTGCAAAAATGAAAGGAGGAATGGGAGAAAATGACAAAGAAAAGAAGAATAACCCAGACACAGGTGGAAGGGCAAACACCCCCCCCAGAAACACCCGCAGAAGGACTCCAACCACAATAATCCCAAGGCAACTGAACAATCTAAACCAACTTTCCCACACCTATCCCTCTGCCCCCACCCCCTACACAACAAACCCCACCCCTACAGCAACCCCCTATGAGAACTCTGGCCCCACCCCCACCACAACCCCCCATAGGCCCCAACCAGGGCTCCTGCTCTCCTGCCCAATATTCTCCGAGGACCACAGTTTTACAAAAGAAGTTGAAGGTTTGGTACACGAATGCAGATGGAATAACGAATAAATATGAGGAATGGCATGAAAGAATCAATGAGAAGTCCCCAAACATCATAGCAGTCACAGAAACGAAATCTTCCCACCAGGATATCAGATCCTGAGGAAAGATGGAAGGAGCAGAGGGGAAGGAGGAGTTGCACTGCTCGTAAAAAAACTGATGGAAATTTGAGGAAATGGGAGACATGGGCGAGACTGGAGAAAGAGAATACATAGTAGGTACACTTCAGTCTGGGGAGCACATGGTAGTCATTGCAGTGATGCATAATCTACCACAGAACTGCAGGAAGCCAAGAGAGCAATAGAGCAATGGTGGACACACTGGATGAGGTGGCAAGAAGAGCTCACTCGAGCAGAGCGAAGTTACTGGTTATGAGCGATTTCAACCACAGGGAGATCGATTGGGTAAACTTGGATTCACATGGGGGTCCCGAAACATGGAGAGCCAAGATGATGGATGTGTTACTGGAAAACCTCATGCACTAACACATTAAGGACACTACTAGAGAGAGAGGGGAGGATGAACCAGCAAGACTGGACCTTGTGCTCACCCTGATCAGTTCAGACATCGAGGACATCATATGAGAAGCCCCTAGGGGCTAATGACCACGTAGTTCTGTGCTTTGAATACATAGTACAGTTACAAATGGAGAGGGTAACAGGACTTGAATGGGAAAAGACAGACTATAAAGGGGGGACTACACAGGTTTGAGGAACTTCCTGCAGGAGGTTCACTGGGACAGAGAACTGTTAGGAAAGTCAGTAAACGAAATTATGGAATATGTAACAACAAAATGCAAGGAGGCAGAGGAAAGGTTTGCTCCCAAGGACAACAGAAATAATGGGAAGACCACAACGAGCTCCTGGTTGACCCGACGGTGTAAGGAGGCAAAAACTAAGTTCACTAGCGAATGGAAAAAGTACAGAAGGCAAAGAACACAAGAAAATAAGGAGATTAGTCGAAAAGCCAAGAACGAGTATGCACAGGTATGGAGGGAGGCCCAGTTACAGTATGAAAATAACATAGCATCGAAAGTCAAATCTGATCCGAAACTGCTGAATATCCACATCAGGAGGAAGACAACAGTCAAAGACCAGGTGATCAGGCTGAGAAAAGAAGGTGGGGAACTCACAAGAAACGATCACGAGATATGTGAAGAGCTCAACATGAGATTTAAAGAAGTATTTACAGTAGAGACATGAAGGGCTCCGGGAAGACAGCACAGAGGGAAACACCAACAGGGAATATACCATCAAGTGTTGGATGACATACAAACAATGGAGGAGGAGGAGGCGCAGAAGCTGCTAAGTGACCTTGATACCTCAAAGGCGATGGGTCCGGACAATATCTCCCTATGGGTTCTTAGAGGAGGAGCAGAGAAGCTGTGCGTGCCACTAACCACAATCTTCAATACATCCCTTGAAACTGGGCAACCACCTGAGGTATGGAAGACGGCAAATGTAGTCCTCAATTTTAAGAAAGGAGACAGAAACGAGACACTAAAGTACAGACCAATGTCACTAACGTGTAAAGTATGTAAAGTCATTGGAAAGATTATCATGAGGAGAGTAGTGGAGCACCTGGAACGGAACAAGATTATAAACGACAACCAGCACGGATTCATGGAAGGAAAATCCTGTGTCACTAACCTTCTGGAGTTCTATGACAAGATAACAGAAGTATGACACGAGAGAGAAGGATGGGTTGATTGCATTTTCCTGGACTGCAGGAAGGCCTTCGACACAGTTCTTCACAGGAGATTAGTGCAGAAGCTGGAGGACCAAGTGCATATGACAAGGAGGGCACTGCAATGGATCAGAGAATGCCTGACAGGGAGGCAACAACGAGTCATGGTACGTGATGAGGTATCACAGTGGGCGCCTGTGACTGGCGGGTTCCCACAGGGAATGACATGATGGAAGGGATTTACTCTGAAGTATCCCTGTTCGCAGATGATGTGAAGTTAATGAGAATAATTAAAGCAGATGAGGATCAGGGAGGACTACAAAGAGAACTGGACAGGCTGGACACGTGGTCCAGCAACTGGATTCTCGAATTCAACCCTGCCAAATGCAGAATCATGAAGATTGGGGAAGAGTAAAGAAGACCGCAGACAGAGTATAGGCTAGGTGGACAAAGACTGCAAACCTCACTCAAGGAGAAAGATCTTGGGGAGACCATAACACCGAGCACGTCTCCAGAGCCACACATCAACCAGATAATTGCTGCAGGATATGGGCGCCTGACAAACCTGAGAATAGCGTTCCGATACCTTAGTAAGGAATCGTTGAAGACACTGTACATTGTGTACGTCAGGCCCATACTGGAGTATGCAGCACCAGTTTGGAACCCATACCTCGTCAAGCACGTCAAGAAATTAAAGAAAGTGCAAAGGTTTGCAACAAGGCTAGTTCCAGAGCTCAGGGGTATGTCCTACGAAGAAAGGTTGAGGGAAATCGGACTGACGACACTGGAGGACAGGAGGGTCAGGGAAGATATGATAACGACATACAAAATAATGCGTGGAATAGATAAGGTGGACAGAGACAGGATGTTCCAGAGAGGGAACATAGAAACAATGAGTCACTATTGGAAGCTGAAGACTCAGACGAGTCACAGGGATGTAAGGAAGTATTTCTTCAGTCATAGAGTCGTCAGGAAGTGGAATAGTCTAGCAAGCGATGTAGTGGAGGCAGGAACCATACATAGCTTTAAGACGAGGTATGACAAAGCTCAGGAAGCAGAGAGACAGAGGACCTAGTAGCGATCAGTCAAGAGGCGGGGCCAGGAGATGAGTCTTGACCCCTGCAACCACAATTAGGTGAGGTATAATTTGGTGAGTACACACACACACAAACACACACACATACACGCATAAACACATACACACATACATACACACACACACAGCAGAGAGAGAAAGGACCTAGCAGCAATCAGTGAAGAGGCTGGGCCTGGAGGTGAATCTCGATCCCTTCAATCATAATTAGGTGAGTACAATTAGGTGAGTACACACTCACACACACACACACACACACACACACACACACACACACACACACACACACACACACACACACACACACACACACACACACAGAATTGGTAGGCACAAGTCGAAACTGCAGCAGCCAAGATAAGGGTCCTAGAAATTGAGATAAATAGGCTGAAGCGAGTTACAGGGGCAGTGACCAGAGAAGACACAGCATATGAAGCTGCGAGGCCGAACAGGAAGGAAGGAATTATGAATTATGCTAAGGTCATATCAACCTGCCAAAAAGTGCCAAGGAGTGAAAGGGAAGAACAGCTGGTTGCAGATGGAGAGGGTGATACGTCGAATGCTGAGGCACAACCATGCTATCAAGAGCCACTGGAAAAATCAAGGGAGAAACTGACCACATACAGGCAGGATCCAGAGCCACAGAGGGTGAGGCAATGGGAGGAGGAAAGGGCAAAATCAGTGTTTATCCATGGGCTTCAGGAGAGAGAGGAAAGGACACACACTGAAAGGCAGAAGGAAGAAAGAAAGGAAATTGAGAAAATCATCACGGAAATAGGTGAAGAGATGGACGAGATTGTAAATTTTCAGAGGGGCTAAGATGATGGAGGTGGTACTGGAAAACTTCATGTACCAACACGTAAGGGACACTACAAGAGAGAAAGGAGAGGATGAACCAGCAAGGCTGGACTGAGTATTCACCTTGAGTAGCGCAGATATCGAGGATATCACATGTGAAAGACCCCTTGGGGCCAGTGACCATGTGGTTTTAAGCTTCGAATACACAGTAGAGCTACAAGTGGAGGGAGAAGCAGGAAGGCCAGGACGAATGAAGCCAAACTACAAGAAATGGGACTACACAGGAATGAGGAACTTCCTGAACGGGGTTCAGTGGAACAGAGAACTGGCAGGGAAGCCAGTTAATGAGATGATGGAATATGTAGCAACAAAATGCAAGGAGGCTGAGGAGAGGTTTGTACCCAAGGGTAACAGGAATAATGAAAAAGCCAGGATGAGCCCATGGTTTACCCAAAGGTGCAAGGAGGCAAAAACCAAGTGAGCTAGGGAATGGAAGAAATATAGAAGGCAAAGGACCCAGGAGAATAAGGTGAGCAGTCGTAGAGCCAGAAACGAATATGCACAGATAAGAAGGGAGGCCCAAAGACAATATGAAAATGACATAGCAGCGAAAGCCAAATCTGACCCGAAACTGTTGTACAGCCACATCAGGAGGAAAACAACAGTCAAGGACCAGGTAATCAGGCAAAGGAAGGAAGGAGGAGAGACAACAAGAAATGACCGTGAAGTATGTGAGGAACTCAACAAGAGATTCAAAGAAGTGTTCACAAAGGAGACAGAAGGGGCTCCAGAAAGACGGAGAGGTGGGGTACACCACCATGTGCTGGACACAGTGCACACAACCGAGGAAGAAGTGAGGAGGCTTCTGAGTGAGCTAGATACCTCAAAGGCAATGGGGCCAGATAACATCTCCCCATGGGAATTGAGAGAGGGAGCAGAGGTGCTATGTGTACCCCTAACAACAATATTCAATACATCTATCGAAACAGGGAGATTGCCTGAAGCATGGAAGACAGCAAATGTAGTCCAAATCTTTAAAAAAGGAGACAGACATGAAGCATTAAACTACAGACCAGTGTCACTGACGTGTATAGTATGCAAAATCATGGAGAAGATTATCAGGAGAAGAGTGGTGGAACACCTAGAAAGGAATGATCTCATCAACAGCAGCCAACATGGTTTCAGGGATGGGAAATCCTGTGTCACAAACCTACTGGAGTTCTATGACATGGTGACAGCAGTAAGACAAGAGAGAGAGGGGTGGGTGGATTGCATATTCTTGGACTCCAAGAAGGCGTTTGACACAGTTCCACACAAGAGATTGTGCAAAAACTGGAGGACCAAGCAGGGATAACAGGGAAGGCACTACAATGGATCAGGGAACACTTGTCAGGAAGACAGCAGCGAGTCATGGTACGTGGCGAGGTGTCAGAGTGGGCACCTGTGACCAGCGGGGTCCCACAGGGGTCAGTCCTAGGACCAGTGCTGTTTCTGGTATTTGCGAACGACATGACGGAAGGAATAGACTCTGAGGTGTCCCTGTTTGCAGATGACGTGAAGTTGATGAGAAGAATTCACTCGATCGAAGACCAGGCAGAACTACAAAGGGATCTGGACAGGCTGCAGACCTGGTCCAGCAATTGGCTCCTGGAGTTCAATCCCACCAAATGCAAAGTCATGAAGATTGAGGAAGGGCAAAGAAGACCGCAGACGGAGTACAGTCTAGGGGGCCAGAGACTACAAACCTCACTCAAGGAAAAAGATCTTGGGGTGAGTATAACACCAGGCACATCTCCTGAAGCGCACATCAACCAAATAACTGCTGCAGCATATGGGCGCCTAGCAAACCTCAGAAGCATTCCGACATCTTAATAAGGAATCGTTCAGGACCCTGTACACCGTGTACGTTAGGCCCATATTGGAGTATGCGGCACCAGTTCAGAACCTACACCTAGCCAAGCACGTAAAGAAACTAGAGAAAGTGCAAAGGTTTGCAACAAGACTAGTCCCAGAGCTAAGAGGTATGTCCTACGAGGAGAGGTTAAGGGAAATCAACCTGACGACACTGGAGGACAGGAGAGATAGGGGGGACATGATAACGACATACAAAATACTGAGAGGAATTGACAAGGTGGACAAAGACAGGATGTTCCAGAGATTGGACACAGTAACAAGGGGACACAGTTGGAAGCTGAAGACACAGATGAATCACAGGGATGTTAGGAAGTATTTCTTCAGCCACAGAGTAGTCAGTAAGTGGAATAGTTTGGGAAGCGATGTAGTGGAGGCAGGATCCATACATAGCTTTAAGCAGAGGTATGATAAAGCTCACGGCTCAGGGATAGTGACCTAGTAGCGATCAGTGAAGAGGCGGGGCCAGGAGCTCGGACTCGACCCCCGCAACCTCAACTAGGTGAGTACAACTAGGTGAGTACACACACACACGCACACACACACACACACACAATCACATAGTTTTAAGAAGAGGTATGACAAAGCTCAGGAAGCAGAGAGAGAGAGGATCCAGTTGCGATCAGTGAAGAGGCGGGGCCAGGAGCTGAGTCTCGACCCCTGCAACCACAATTAGGTGAGTACAATTAGGTGAGTACACACTCAAACACCCAATGGAAAACGAGGCAAGACTTATGCTAAGGGCCTATTAGTTCGTCAAGCAAGGCCGAGGAACGAAGGGGGCGAGGTGTTGGGTGCAGTGATAGCAATCAGTGATGGGGAAGCAGATAGAGATGACAGGTCCTATGCAGAGGCATGACCAAGCCACCAAGAGTTACAGGAGTAAATAAGAGAGACGATGGCTATGTACAAATGGGACACAGAGACACAGAGGGAAATGCAACGGAAGGAAGAGAGGGAGAGGTCAGTGTTTATTCATGTGCTTCAGTAGAGTGAAGGGAGGACACACAATGAAAGATGACAGAAGGAAAAACAAGAGAATGAAAACATCATCAATGAAATAGATGAGGAAGATATGTCTGAGATAATAAATTTTCAGGGAATAAAGGGGTACTCAAAGAGGAGAAATTGGCTAGTCAGACTGATTTTCAAGACAGAAATGGTGTGGAATAGGATTCTGCAAGAGAAACCACGGCTGAAGGAAACATCATAAAAGGGTGTTCGTAGACCACGACAGAAGGAGAACAGAACGACAGCAACTGAATGAGAGGACACAGAAACGAAAGGCGTTAGAAAAAGAGACAAGCTAGAGTCAGCAGTGGGCAACCTGAGACAGGCAGAGCAATAAGCACTAAACACACAAAGAACCACCTTCAGAACTCCACAGCCAAACACAATACAAATCACAATACAATTCACAATCCACACTCACAGCCCCCACCCAACACTCTGCTGTAGAATCCCATAGCCCCCAGGTCCCCCACTACCCCAACCTCCACAAACCCCCGAGAATACAGTGTTGAAGAGGAAACTGAAGATATGGTACACAAACGCTGATGGAATAACGAATAAGTGGGAGGAGTGGCATGAGAGAACCACAGATTCATCACCAGACATCATAGCTCTCACAGAAACCATGCTCACAGGAATGATAAAAGATGCCATCTTTTCAACTGGATAACAGATCCTGAGGAAAGACAGAGGGAACAGGGGAGGTGGAGGAGTGGCACTGTTCATCAAAAATCAATGGGAGTTTGAAGAGCTGGAAAGAGGAGACAGAGGAGAAGGAAGGAACTGCATAATAGGAACACTTCAGAGTAGAGGTTCCAAAGTGGTAATTGCAATGATGAATAAACCAGTCTCAAGTTTGTCGTGAAGTGGAATGATCTGGATTTAATTAAAAAGTTGTGACGGCTGGTCCTCCACCGTCAATAGAACTGACATGGAAAGGTTAGGTGATTTATTAGATATAAAGCGTACCGACTACATGAGGGGTTATTAAGGCCTAATGTAGCCTGTACTCCAGTACAGTAATCAAAGATTAATTATTGCTTACAAAAGGAAGTGGAGTAGGAAACAGAATAAACTCTATTTCAGCGCAAGTGTAGTAGAGGTTCGATCTCCCTTCCATTAATCGCAACCTGGTCTCCGACCACTCAGGCTGTTGGTGCTCGTATGGCAACAGAATATCTGGAGAGCCTTCAGGAACCTTAATTAAGGTAGTTTCCAGTAATATGACTCGAGTAGCATTGCTCACTATTTTTCCGGTCAATGAGGCTGTTGTCATTCAATTCCCTTGAGTGTGACAAAACTCTAAAGCCAAAATTTCTAAAAGTGTTAGTCCATACAAATGTTATTAATATATATTTAAGTATAATATGTCATTGCTTTTAGTATCATGTTATTAACGGTAAATAATGCTGACAACTTGACGAGTAATACCCAATGACAACTTTAACACTCGGTATTGCCTATAAGTTTCGACTGCACTGCCGGCTTCATCGTTTAACGATTACAGAGACTTCAGCACTGGTGGAAGACGAAGTAGACAAAGTGAGAGGTAGCCCAATGATTTAGCAAATGACCAGAGGCTTACATACTGGAAGGTGAGATGTAGCACCCTGGAGATGAGGATACCGATGAACTGGACCATCCAGTGGAAGTAGGTCAGGCTAAACTGTTGACTACAGTAGAATTGCCGAGTACATCCTTAATAACTTTATCCTTGTCTGACACTACATAATTATGGTTTTTTGGTGCCAGGTATGTCTTCGGCAACTGTGTTGCTAACTACTTCCACTAGTGAGCCAAGGTCGTTTGTGACCTCAACCCCAAGCTCCTACACCTCACTTCCCAGAATTAAAGCATCTGGCTACTTGCCTCTAAATTAGGCTAAGAGGCTTATTATCTTTTTCCAATACTGAAGGATTGATTACATCGGTTACCTCTCTAGGTAGTCGTCCACCATTGCTGATGTCTTTGTAATCGACTGATGAAGTCTGCAGCGATAGTGAAACGTTTTGTCTATAAAGATTCCTAATGTTACACGTGTCTCCTATTCTTCATTGTTATCCATAACAGCGGTAATGGACAATATATACAAAACTACATCAAGTTTAATCGTCTCTCAATCCATTTCCTAATTACTTGCATTAAATACCCTGAAGCCTGTGTGTCACATGCATATGATTCTAGGAACCAAGGGGTTACAGTTAAACCTCTGTGGATTCCCTTTCTCACAGGCTTCCCGAAACTATTTAAAAATCATTGTTAGAAAAGATCAAAGAAACAAGATTGAGGGATACACAAATAACCTGTGACATTGTAAATGGTTTAAGTCGAACCGCAACGTCGTCGTAAGCTCCTCTCTCCTATGTGCAGGTTATTTGTGTATTGTTCCAGTCACGGTAATGAGCCTTCGTGTTCTTTCAGGTTGAAGAAGCAGAACAGTTTAGATAGGAATTAACCGACCATATTACCTATCGTAATCAAATGCGTCAAGAAAAAAAATATCCACTGAGAAAGTTACAACCTCAGCAGAGTCCAAGAAGTTGTCACTGTCAGACTAAAACTATGATATGTGAAACTATGACAGTAAAATTGTATGGACATGCCAATCACCTAGTTGCAGTCAACAGTTTAAAAGTTTTTGCAGAAGCTGTTCATTGTATTAATGTACTACAATAGTCATGCTATTTATAGGGACAAAAGTCCATACGAATAGCAAGAAATAAGTAAGTCATCCAGTATGTAGTTTCTTATTAATTGTTAATATCAAAGAGTCAGGTGGCAGCCACAAAATCCCACATAAGTAATTCTGTATTAAGATCATGTCTTATAATGTTAGTATTAGTTATTTGATAGAAATCCTATTTTATTTGTTGTTTATTCACTTTTTAGTTCATTTATGTAAATGACTTAAGATCTGAAGGTCTTAAGGTCTGTTGTTCCTGTGGCTCTTCGATTACAGTTGGTATACACTTAATAAATCAGAGACTTAAAACAGGAGAATTGACAAAAAAAAGTATTTTAGCAATAGACCATAACACGCATGGCAATTCTGTCTTCAATAAATGGTTTAGAAAACCGTGAAGTTGATAAATGAAACACTTTTGCAAGATCTGGATATCTTTATTCTGGAAACGTTTCGCCAGCCAGTGACTTCTTCAGTCTAATGCATATAAAGGAGGAAGATGAGGAGGAGTTTCAGATAATCAGTCCCTCAACC
The DNA here is from genome assembly GCF_038502225.1 of Cherax quadricarinatus. Taxonomy (NCBI): domain Eukaryota; kingdom Metazoa; phylum Arthropoda; class Malacostraca; order Decapoda; family Parastacidae; genus Cherax; species Cherax quadricarinatus. The sequence goes on from NC_091302.1 coordinate 22,767,793, forward strand.
TGAAGTCGATGTGTTCAATCCATCAATCTTGATAAAAATGTAGAATATTCTTGGAGATGGAGCGTAAATGCTGATGACAGATTAGGTGGAGCAGTGCTAGGCGATGTCACCAGTTGAGAAACTCACTAGTGGAAGTAGGTCGTGCATATAGATTAGACAAGTTTTAAAGAATTCCTTGAATCAAGATCCCAAGATGTTGCTGTCTCTGGCAGTTTAGTTCATGAAAGCTAGCAAAATCTATAGGCACGACCTACCGCTCCTAGTGGGTTTCTCCACTGGTGACTCCGCCTACCACTGCTCCGCTTCATCTGTCATCAGTATATAAGCTCCATCTCCATGAATATGTTTCACTTTTATCAAGATTGATGGACTGAACACAGCGACTTCAGGCTGAGGGACTCATTACTTCAAATTTCTCAGCCTCCACCTTTCTCTGCGTTAGACTGAAGAAGTCACTGGCTGGCGAAATGTTTCCAGAATATAAATATACAAATGTTTCGCAAGTGCCCCACTTATCAACATTGGATAATGAAAATGATGATTAATAATACAAATTGCAAATAATGTTTAATTTATCAGTACATCAAAATACTTGTATAACCTTTTTTTTTTTACAAAATATTGTTAGTAGTAGTATATGAGCCATATTATTCTTTAAATATACTTTATTTTCTTGCGCCTGGCGAGAGGAAAACATACCATCACTGGGCGGACGTTCTCATTTTCGTTAGTGTGACTTTGTAAATGGTCCAGGTCGGACCAAAACGTCGTCGTAAGCTCCTTTCTCCTATTTGCGGGTTATTTGTGTATGATGACATGTGAACTCTGGTTACACTCTCTATATACTCTATACACCTTACAGTATACATACTCGTGTATGAAGTTAGGAGAGCGTGAACAAAACAATGCAAGATACAAGGCGACTGCAGGAAATATGAGAGCATGTTGTTTCAGTATTTAAGAAAAGATAGGAAAGGTGACGTTAAACTGCATGCCAGCTTCATCGGCATGTATATCACATAAGGTAATAGTGAAGATATAATGTCAGTGGTGGTGAGCTTTTAGAAGAAGTTTCATAACTAGAAACTAGCAATAAATTATAGGCTGTGAATCCTGTCTCAAAAAACTGCTGACGATCTTTGACAACACTGTAGTACTGAGTACTACAACAGGAGTGAGAGAAATGTTTAGATTGCTTATTCTCTGACTTCAAACAGCATTTGAGAAATTTATTAATATCCCACACAGTGTTGCTTATGGTGTTCCACAAGGGCTGGCTTTGCAACCGGTACTGTTTCTGATGTATGTAAACGACAATCTTAGAGAAACAGAGACCCCTGTAGTAATGTTCTCAATTGATGTAAAAGAAATGATGAACATGTAAACAGGAACAGACAGCGAAATGCACATAGAAGCACTAGACAAACTCCAGGACTAGCATGACAACTGGGATTCAGTTCCATCAAATGCAGAGTTGAGAATAGGTGAATGGGAAAAAAACACTTGAAATTCTGAAAAGACTCCGAGCAGTAAATAGGACGGACAGGGATAGAATATCTGAGAGGCGGAGAATGAGTGTGCGAGAAAATAGTTTAACGTTGAAAAAGAAAATGAATCATGGGATGGATTGAAATATGTTTGAGCCTCTGGGTGGTGATGAAGAAATACTTGATTCGGACTCCGTCATTTGCTTTACAAACTTTGGGTAGCATTGAGAATGTGTTGACCAAATATTTCAGTTGGAAGAGTTAAATTTGAGAAAGTTCTGCCTAGTATAGGCTACCAGGCCTAGTACAATTGTTGTCTTTACTTATGTTGTTAAATACTGAATTAATAAATAACAAACAGCCACAATACCATGACTGGAACAATACACAAATAACCCCCACACAGGAGAGAGGAGCTTACGACGACGTTTCGGTCTGACTTTGTAAATGGTTCAAGTCGGACCGAAACGTCGTCTTTTAAGCTCCTCTCTCTCATGTGCGGGTTATTTGTGTATTGAATTAATCTGGTGTATGGCGCGAGGAGAAAATATTCTCAGTCAGAAAGTGAGATTAGATTTTTGAGAGACGATCTCTTTAAACATAAATAACAGAGTATAAATAGGTGATTACGCAATCACTCATTTATTTATTTATTTATTTATTATTTATTTATTTAGAAATTTTAGCATACATACAGAGGTACAAAAAAAAATACAGGTAAGAGCAGCATGCCAAAGCCACTTATATGCATAGCATTTCTTGAATTAATTTTAATTTCACTGATAATCAGGATAGTGTCGATGACGGAGGCTGGACTTTTCTTCCATTGGCTGAAAGGAGACGAACCAAATACCACTACATGTTATCGTACCTCCAGCAAGATCACAGTAAACGAAGCACTCTCTCTCAGTAATGTCTGGGTAATACTTACTTCTGTGTTTTCTAAACTAATGTCTCCTGTTTTCAGAACATTATTTACAGTGGATAACAAAACATATATTACAGAGATAAATGAAGGTGTTCTTGTGTAATATGATCAAGTTGATTCCAAATTTCAGCTTAAAACTGATGAAATTAAGACATGTGCAACATCTGGGTATCTTTATTGTAGACGTTTCGCCATCCAGTGGCTTTATCAATATAAATTCCAGGACATAACTTAAAGACAGTAGGACTATGTACAAAAGATGAGGTAATCAGTCCCTCAACCTTGGAGTAGGTGCGAAGATCACCGTAGTCGTGGAGATTCTGAAGCAGAAGCAAGGAGCCTGGCGCTTATATAGTAACGTCAGGTGTATTAGACGAGGGCAGAGTCACTGGTAGGCGGGATTCCCCAGTGGAAGTAGGTCCTTCCCAAAGAGATGGGTTAGTTGTAGTAGTAGTTGTCGTAGTCGTGAAGGTTATGTACATGTCCTTAAAATCAAGATTCCATGATGTTGCAGTGTCTGACAAGTTGTGTAAGAATGGTATATAATACCGACAAGATGAAATTGCTTCTGCTTCAGAATCTCCACGACTATGGTGCTCTTCGCACCTACTCCAAGGTTGAGGGACTGATTACCTCATCTTCTGTACATAGTCCTACTGTCTTTAAGTTATGTCCTGGAATTTGTATTAATAAACCCACTGGATGGCGAAACGTCTACAATAAAGATACCCAGATGTTGCACATGTGTGTTAATTTCATCTTGTCGGTATTACATACCATTCTTGCACATCTTAAAACTGAGCGAACACGTCAGGATTTTAAGTTATTGTAAAATATGTAATTTCAAGAGAAGTTTATTAATAAAATATGTTCCACCAAAATTTACATCACTGGTCATATAATAAGTCATATAATATTCTTCCATATAAAGTAAGTGTGAAGGGCATTAAACAATATATTCTCACTGGAAGTAGAAAATATTTAAAAACTTAAGCATTTGTTTTTGCATTTATAACCAACAGTGATGTATCTTTGAAGAAACCAACGGCCGTCGTCTGTCATGTTGGAATTTAAGCACTCCTAACTGCATACTTACATTACGCTGAGATGCTCATCACTAACAGCACCTGAAATGGTTGGAAAAAAGTCCACTTGGAATTGAAAAACTGAGTTTTCCTGGACATTCGGCAAACCAGTGTTCTACAGGATTTTATCATGTTTTGCACGACCTCGACATAATTGTTTGCTCTGTACCTTCCTAGGAAGTTCTGGACAATCTGTTTGAAAGCTTTCCATGCAGGTACCTCCAGTAGTGATGACTGAGTCAGATACTAGTTCACGTATCTCAGCCAAAACAATTACTCCAGCCTTAAGTTTTGCTTCAGTTAAAACGCGTCTAAATTTATCCCTAAGTTAAAAAAATTGTGCACCTACACATTTCAATAGGCCCAACTTTATATGCAGTGGTGGAATATTTTGAGAATACATCAGTGGCTTATGTAGTAAGTTTAATTTCTTGCCGGTCTTTGATCATGTGGTGGTTAGCATCGTCACGACTTTTCCACAAATAAAAGGAGCAAATACCTTATGTTTAACCAAGATCGTTGTATTTTGTTATTCAGAATAGAATTACCACGAATTCGTATGTTTCCTTAATCCCACAGTATAAGCAGCTGGCACAGATGGTTGTCGTTGTTGTTATGAAAGATCATTGCTTTAAACTAACCTTGCTGGAATCGATGAATAGTCTCAGTTGGTCATAATGGTGTTCACAGAACATTTACTCCATAAGACAATTTACATTAGTGCACATATACACACCATCCTCCATTTGGTTGAATTCCGCCGAGCTAATATTGCGTGTACAAAACATGAATGTTTTATTCTTTCTGCAGAAAGATTCGACTCTTGTAAGCGTGATTCTGCTGTGATAGGACAAAGAACCAGACAAGGTCATTTAAGTCTTGTAGAGTGATTAAATGAAGGTGTTTAAAATTCTCAGATTCTGGTGGTTTATAAAGACCAGTTTTATCAGTTCCTTAACTACTGTCACGTTCAGTGTCATAAGCAAGAGCTGGAATAGGTATAGCAGTGTCAAGTGTCCACACTATAGCAGTGTCCACACTATAGTAGTGTCAAGTGTCCACACTATAGCAGTGCCAAGTGTCCACACTATAGCAGTGTCCACACTATAGTAGTGTCAAGTGTCCACACTATAGCAGTGTCAAGTGTCCACACTATAGCAGTGTCAAGTGTCCACACTATAGCAGTGTCAAGTGTCCACACTATAGCAGTGTCAAGTGTCCACACTATAGCAGTGTCCACACTATAGCAGTGTCCACACTATAGCAGTGTCCACACTATAGCAGTGTCAAGTGTCCACACCAGAGCAGTGTCAAGTGTACACACTATAGCAGTGTCCACACTATAGCAGTGTAAACACTATAACAGTGTCCACACTATAGCAGTGTCCAAAATATAGTAGAGTCCACACTATAGCAGTGTCCACACTATAGTAGAGTCCACACTATAGCAGTGTCCACACTATACTAAAGTCCACACTATAGCAGTGTCCACACTATAGCAGAGTCCACACTATAGCAGTGTCCACACTGTAGCAGTGTCCACACTATAGCAGTGTCCAAACTATAGCACTGTTCACACTATAGCAGAGTCCACACTATAGCACTGTACACACTATAGCAGAGTCCGCACTATAGCAGTGTTCACACTATAGCACTGTTCACACTATAGCAGAGTCCACGATATAGCAGTGTTCACACTATAGCACTGTTCACACTATAGCAGAGTACACACTATAGCACTGTCCACACTATAGCAGAGTCCACACTATAGCAGTGTTCACACTATAGCACTGGTCACACTATAGCAGAGTCCACACTATAGCAGTGTTCACACTATAGCACTGTTCACACTATAGCACAGTCCACACTATAGCAGAGTCCAAACTATAGCACTGTTCACACTATAGCAGAGTCCACACTATAGCACTCTCCACACTATAGCAGAGTCCACACTATAGCAGAGTCCACACTATACCACTGTCCACACTGTAGCAGCGTCCACACTATACCACTGTCCACACTAAAGCAGTGTCCACACTATAGCAGAGTCCACACTATAGTAGTGTCCACACTATAGCAGAGTCCACACTGTAGCAGTGTCCACACAATAGCAGTGTCCACACTATAGCACTGTCCACACTATAGCAGAGTCCACACTTTAGCAGAGTCCACACTATAACAGAGTCCACACTGTAGCAGAGTCCACACTATAGCAGTGTCCACACTATAGCAGAGTCCACACTGTAGCAGAGTCCACACTATAGCAGTGTCCACACTATAGCACTGTCCACACTATAGCAGAGTCCACACTATAGCAGTGTCCACACTATAGCAGAGTACACACTATAGCACTGTCCACACTATAGCAATGTCCACACTATAGCAGAATCCACTCTTTAGCAGTGTTCACACTATAGCAGAGTCCACACTATAGCAGAGTCCACACTATAGCAGAGTCCACGCTATAGCAGTGTCCACACTACAGCAGTGTCCATGCTATAGCAGTGTCCACACTATAGCAGAGTCCACTCTACAGGAGTGTCCACACTATAGCAGTGTCCACACCACAGCAGTGTCTACACCATAGCAAAGTCCACACTGTAGCAGAGTCCACACTATAGCAGAGTCCACGCTATAGCAGTGTCCACACTACAGCAGTGTCCATGCTATAGCAGTGTCCACACTATAGCAGAGTCCACTCTACAGGAGTGTCCACATTATAGCAGTGTCCACACCACAGCAGTGTCTACACCATAGCAAAGTCCACATTGTAGCAGAGTCCACACTATAGCAGAGTCCACGCTATAGCAGTGTCCACACTACAGCAGTGTCCATGCTACAGCAGTGTCCACACTATAGCAGAGTCCACTCTACAGGAGTGTCCACACTATAGCAGTGTCCACACCATAGCAGTGTCTACACCACAGCAAATTCCACACTATAGCAGAGTACACACTATAGCAGAGTACACACTATAGCACTGTCCACACTATAGCAATGTCCACACTATAGCAGAATCCACACTTTAGCAGTGTTCACACTATAGCAGAGTCCACACTATAGCAGAATCCAAACTATAGCAGTGTCCACACTGTAGCAGAGTCCACACCATAGCAGAGTCCACACTATACCAGTGTCTACACTATACCAGAGTCCACACTATAGCAGTGTCCACACTATAGCAGTGTCCATACTACAGCAAAGTCCACACTATAGCAGTGTCCACACTATAGCAGTGTCCACACTATAGCAGTGTCCACACTATAGCAGTGTCCACACTATAGCAGAGTCCACACTATAGCATTGTCCACACTATGGCAGTGTCCACACTATAGCAGAGCCCACACTATAGCAGTGTCCAAACTATAGCAGTGTCCACACTATAGCAGTGTCCACCCTATAGCACTGTCCACACTATAGCAGTGTCGACACTATAGCAGTGTCCACACTATAGAGGAGTCCACTCCACAGCAGTGTCCACACTCTAGCAGTGTCCAAACTATAGCAGTGTCCACACTATAGCAGTGTCCACACTATAGCAGTGTTCACCCTATAGCAGTGTCCACACTATAACAGTGTCCACACTATAGCAGTGTACACATTATAGCAGAGTCCACACTCTAGCAGTGTCCACACTATAACAGTGTCCACACTACAGCAGAGTCCACACTATAGCAGTGTCCACACTATAGCAGTAACCACACTATAGCAGTGTCCACACTATAAAAGTGTCCACACTATACCAGCGTCCACACTTTAGCAGTGTCCACACTACAGCCGTCTCCACACTATAGCAGTGTCCACACTATGGCATTGTCCACACTATAGCAGTGTCCACACTATAGCAGTGTCCATACTATAGCAGTGTCCACACTATAGCAATGTCCACACTATAGCAGTGTCCACACGTTAGCAGTGTCCACACTATAGCAGTGTCCACACGTTAGCAGTGTCCACACTATAGCAGTGTTCACACGTTAGCAGTGTCCACACTAAAACAATGTCCACACTATAGCAGTGTCCACACTATAACAGTTTTCACACTATAGCAGTGTCCACACTGTAGCAGTGTCCACACTGTAGCAGTATCCACACTATAACACAGTCCACACTATAGCAGTGTCCACAACATAGCAGTGTCCACAATACAGCAGTGTCCATACTATAACAGTGTCCACACTATAGCAGTGTCCACACGTTAGCAGTGTCCACACTATAGCAGAGTCCACACTATAGCAGTGTCCACTCTATAGCAGAGTCCACACTGTAGCAGTGTCCACACTATAGCAATGTCCACACTATAGCACTGTCCAAACTGTAGCAGAGTCCACACTTTAGCAGAGTCCACACTATAACAGAGCCCACACTGTAGCAATGTCCACACTATAGCAGTGTCCACACTATAGTAGAGTCCACACTATAACAGAGTCCACACAATAGCAGTATCCACACTACAGCACTGTCCACACTATAGCAGAGTCCACACTATAGCAGTGTCCACACTATAGCAGAGTACACACTATAGCACTGTCCACACTATAGCAGAGTCCACACTATAGCAGTGTCCACACTATAGCAGTGTTCACACTATAGCAGAGTCCACACTATAGCAGAATCCACACTATAGTAGTGTTCACACTATAGCAGAGTCCACACTATAGCAGAGTCCACACTATAGCAGTGTCCACACTATAGCAGTGTCCACACTGTAGCAGAGTCCACGCTATAGCAGTGTCCACACTACAGCAGTGTCCATGCTATAGCAGTGTCCACACTATAGCAGAGTCCACTCTACAGGAGTGTCCACACTACAGCAGTGTCCACACCATAGCAGTGTCTACACCATAGCAAAGTCCACACTATAGCAGAGTCCACGCTATAGCAGTGTCCACACTACAGCAGTGTCCATGCTATAGCAGTGTCCACACTATAGCAGAGTCCACTCTACATGGGTGTCCACACTACAGCAGTGTCCACACCATAGCAGTGTCTACACCATAGCAAAGTCCACACTATAGCAGAGTCCAAACTATAGCAGTGTCCACACTGTAGCAGAGTCCACACCATAGCAGAGTCCACACTATACCAGTGTCTACACTATAGCAGAGTCCACACTATACCAGAGACCACACTATAGCAGTGTCCACACTATAGCAGTGTCCATACTACAGCAAAGTCCACACTATAGCAGTGTCCATACAATAGCAGTGACCACACTATAGCAGTGTCCACACTATAGCACAGTCCACACTAAAGCAGTGTCCACACTGTGGCAGTGTCCACACTATAGCAGAGTATACACTACAGCAGTGTCCAAACTATAGCAGTGTCCGCACTATAGCAGTGTCCACACTATAGCAGAATCCACAGTATAGCAATGTTCACACTATAGCAGAGTCCACACTATAGCAGAATCCACACAATAGCAGTGTTCACACTGTAGCAGAGTCCACACTATAGCAGAGTCTACACTATAGCAGTGTCCACACTATAGCAGTGTCCACACTGTTGCAGTCCACACTATAGCAGAGTCCACACTATAGCAGTGTCCAAACTATAGCACTGTTCGCACTATAGCAGAGTCCACACTATAGCACTGTCCACACTATAGCAGAGTCCACACTATAGCAGTGTTCACACTAAAGCACTGTTCACACTCTAGCAGAGTCCACACTATAGCAGTGTTCACACTATAGCACTGTTCACACTATAGCAGAGTCCACACTATAGAACTGTCCACACTATAGCAGAGTCCACACTATAGCAGTGTTCACACCATAGCACTGTTCACACTATAGCAGAGTCCACACTATAGCAGTGTTCACACTATAGCACTGTTCACACTATAGCAGAGTCCACACTATAGCAGTGTTCACACTATAGCACTGTTCACACTATAGCAGAGTCCACACTATAGCAGTGTTCACACTATAGCACTGTTCACACTATAGCAGAGTCCACACTATAGCACTGTCCACACTATAGCAGAGTCCACACTATAGCAGTGTTCACACTATAGCACTGTTCACACTATAGCAGAGTCCACACTATAGCAGTGTTCACACTATAGCACTGTTCACACTATAGCAGAGTCCACACTATAGCATTGTACAAACTATAGCACTGTTCACACTATAGCAGAGTCCACACTATAGCACTGTCCACACTATACCACTGTCCACACTGTAGCAGTGTCCACACTATAGCAGTGTCCACACTACAGCACTGTTCACACTATAGCAGAGTCCACACTATAGCAGTGTCCACACTATAGCAGTGTCCACACTATAGCGGAGTCAACACTATAGTAGTGTCCACACTATAGCAGAGTCCACACTGTAGCAGTGTCCACACTATAGCAGTGCCCACACTATAGCACTGTCAACACTGTAGCAGTGTCCACACTGTAGCAGTATCCACACTATAACACAGTCCACACTATAGCAGTGTCCACACCATTGCAGTGTCCACACTACAGCAGTGTCCATACTATAACAGTGTCCACACTATAGCAGTGTCCACACGTTAGCAGTGTCCACACTATAGCAGAGTCCACACTATAGCAGTGTCCACACTATAGCAGAGTCCACACTGTAGCAGTGTCCACACTATAGCAGTGTCCACACTTTAGCACTGTCCACACTATAGCAGAGTCCACTCTACATGAGTGTCCACACTATAGCAGTGGCCACACCATAGCAGAGTCTACAGTCCAGCAAAGTCCACACTATAGCAGAGTCCAAACTATAGCAGTGTCAACACTGTAGCAGAGTCCACACTAAAGCAGAGTCCACACTATACCAGTGTCTACACTATAGCAGAGTCCACACTATAGCAGTGTCCACACTATAGCAGTGTCCACACTATAGCAGTGTCCATACTATAGCAAAGTCCACACTATAGCAGTGCCCATACTATAGCAGTGTCCACACTCTAGCAGTGTCCACACTATAGCAGAGTCCACACTATAGCAGTGTCTACACTGTGGCAGTGTCCACACTATAGCAGAGTCCACACTATAGCAGTGTCCGCACAATAGCAGTGTTCACACTATAGCAGTGTCCACACTATAGCAGAATCGACATTATAGCAATGTTCACACTATAGCAGAGTCCACACTAAAGCAGAATCCTCACTATAGCAGTGTTCACACTATAGCAGAGTCCACACTATTGCAGATTCCACACTATAACAGTGTCCACACTATAGCAGTGTCCACACTGTAGCAGAGTCCACACTAAACAGAGTCCACACTATAGCAGTGTCCAAACTATAGCACTGTTCACACTATAGCAGAGTAGCAGTGTTCACACTATAGCACTCTAGCAGAGTCCACACTATAGCAGTGTTCCACACTATAGCAGAGTCCAAACTATAGCAGTGTCCACACTATAGCAGAGTCCACACTATAGCAGTGTTCACACCATAGCAGTGTCCACACTATAGCAGAGTCCACACTATAGCAGTGTTCACACTAAAGCAGTGTTCACACTATAGCAGTGTCCACACTATAGCAGTGTCCACACTGTAGCAGAGTCCACACTAAACAGAGTCCACACTATAGCAGTGTCCAAACTATAGCACTGTTCACACTATAGCAGAGTCCACACTATAGCACTGTCCACACTATAGCAGAGTCCACACTATAGCAGTGTTCACACTATAGCACTGTTCACACTATAGCAGAGTCCACACTATAGCAGTGTTCACACTATAGCACTGTTCACACTATAGGAGAGTCCACACTATAGCATTGTACAAACTATAGCACTGTTCACACTATAGCAGAGTCCACACTATAGCACTGTCCACACTATACCACTGTCCACACTGTAGCAGTGTCCACACTATAGCAGAGTCCACACTATAGCAGTGTCCACACTATAGCAGAGTCCACACTATAGCAGTGTCCACACTATAGCAGTGTCCACACTATAGCAGTGTCCACACTATAGCAGTGTCCACACTATAGCAGAGTCCACACTATAGCAGTGTCCACACTATAGCAGTGTCCACACTATAGCAGTGTCCACACTGTAGCAGTGACCACACTGTAGCAGTATCCACACTATAACACATTCCACACTATAGCAGTGTCCACACCATAGCAGTGTCCACACTACAGCAGTGTCCATATTATAACAGTGTCCACACTATAGCAGTGTCCACACTATAGCAGTGTCCACACTATAGCAGAGTCCACACTATAGCAGTGTCCACACTATAGCAGAGTCCACACTGTAGCAGTGTCCACACTATAGCAGTGTCCACACTTTAGCACTGTCCACACTATAGCAGAGTCTACACTATAGCAAAGTCCACACTATAACAGAGTCTACACAGTAGCAATGTCCACACTATAGCAGTGTCCACACTATAGCAGAGTCCACACTATAGCAGAGTCCACACTATAGCAGTGTCCACACTATAGCAGTGTCCACACTATAGCAGTGTCCACACTATAGCAGTGTCCACACTATAGCAGTGTCCACACTATAGCAGAGTTCGCACTATAGCAGTGTCCACACTATAGCAGTGTCCACACCATAGCAGTGTCCATGCTACAGCAATGTCCACACTATAGATGTGTCCACACTATAGCAGTGTCCACACTATAGCAGTGTCCACACTGTAGCAGTGTCCACACTGTAGCAGTGTCCACACTATAGCAGAGTCCACACTATAGCAGTGTCCACACTATAGCAGTGTCCACACTATAGCAGTGTCCACACTATAGCAGTGTCCACACTATAGCAGTGTCCACACTATAGCAGTGTCCACACTATAGCAGAGTCCACACTATAGCAGTGTCCACACTATAGCAGAGTCCACACTATAGCAGTGTCCACACTATAGCAGTGTCCACACTATAGCAGTGTCCACACTATAGCAGAGTCCACACTATAGCAGAGTCCACACTATAGCAGAGTCCACACTATAGCAGTGTCCACACTATAGCAGTGTCCACACTATAGCAGAGTCCACACAATAGCAGTGTCCACACTACAGCACTGTCCACACTATAGCAGAGTCCACACTATAGCAGTGTCCTCACTATAGCAGAGTACACACTATAGCACTGTCCACACTATAGCAGTGTCCACACTATAGCAGAATCCGCACTATAGCAGTGTTCACACTATAGCAGAGTCCACACTATAGCAGAGTCCACACTATAGCAGTGTCCACACTATAGCAGAGTCCACACTATAGCAGTGTCCACACTATAGCAGTGTCCACACTATAGCAGTGTCCACACTGTAGCAGAGTCCACACTATAGCAGTGTTCACACTATAGCAGAGTGCACACTATAGCAGTGTCCACACTGTAGCAGAGTCCACACTATAGCAGTGTCCAAACTATAGCAGTGTGGACATTATAGCAGTGTCCACACCTTAGCAGAGTCCACACTATAGAAGAGCCCACACTATAGCAGTGTCCACACTATAGCAGTGTCCACACTATAGCAGTGTCCACACTATAGCAGTGTCCACACTATAGCAGTGTCCACACTATAGCAGTGTCCACACTATAGCAGAGTCCACACTATAGCAGAGTCCACACTATAGCAGTGTCCACACTATAGCAGAGTCCACACTATAGCAGTGTCCACACTATAGCAGAGTCCACACTATAGCAGTGTCCACACTATAGCAGAGTCCACACTATAGCAGTGTCCACACTATAGCAGTGTCCACACTATAGCAGTGTCCACACTATAGCAGTGTCCACACTAAAGCAGTGTCCACACTGTGGCAGTGTCCACACTATAGCAGAGTATACACTATAGCAGTGTTCACACTATAGCAGTGTCCACACTATAGCAGTGTCCACACTATAGCAGAATCCACAGTATAGCAATGTTCACACTATAGCAGAGTCCACACTATAGCAGAATCCACACAATAGCAGTGTTCACACTATAGCAGAGTCCACACTATAGCAGAGTCTACACTATAGCAGTGTCCGCACTATAGCAGTGTCCACACTGTTGCAGTCCACACTATAGCAGAGTCCACACTATAGCAGTGTTCACACTATAGCACTGTTCACACTATAGCAGAGTCCACACTATATCAGTGTTCACACTATAGCAGAGTCCACACAATAGCAGCAGCACTGTCCACACTCTAGCAGAGTCCACACTATAGCAGTGTCCACACTATAGCACTGTTCACACTATAGCAGAGACCACACTGTAGTACTGTCCACACTATAGCAGAGTCCACACTATAGCAGTGTCCACACTATAGCACTGGCCACACTATAGCAGAGTCCACACTATATCAGTGTTCACACTATAGCACTGTTCACACTATAGCAGAGTCCACACTATAGCAGTGTTCACTCTATAGCACTGTTCACACTATAGCAGAGTCCACACTATAGCAGTGTTCACACTATAGCACTGTTCACACTATAGCAGAGTCCACACTATAGCACTGTCCACACTATAGCAGAGTCCACACTATAGCAGTGTTCACACTATAGCACTGTTCACAATATAGCAGAGTCCACACTATAGCAGTGTTCACACTATAGCACTGTTCACCCTATAGCAGAGTCCACACTATAGCAGTGTCCAAACTATAGCACTGTTCACACTATAGCAGAGTCCACACTACAGCACTGTGCACACTATAGCACTGGCCACACTGTAGCAGTGTCCACACTATAGCAGTGTCCACACTATAGCACTGTTCACACTATAGCAGAGACCACACTATAGTACTGTCCACACTATAGCAGAGTCCACACTATAGCAGAGTCCACACTATAGCAGTGTCCACACTATAGCAGAGTCCACACTGTAGCAGTGTCCACACTATAGCAGTGCCCACACTATAACACTGTCCACACTGTAGCAGTGTCCACACTGTAGCAGTATCCACACTATAACACAGTCCACACTATAGCAGTGTCCACACCATTGCAGTGTCCACACTACAGCAGTGTCCATACTATAACAGTGTCCACACCATAGCAGTTGCCACACTATAGCAGTACCCACACTATACCAGAGTCCACACTATAGCAGTGAACACATTATAGCAGAGTCCACACTATAGCAGTGTCCACACTATAGCAGCGTCCACGCTATAGCAGAGTCCACACTATAGCAGTGTCCACACCATAGCAGAGTCCACACTACTGCAGTCTCCACACTATAGCAGTGTCCACACTATAGCAGTATCCACACTATAGCAGAGTTCACACTATAGGAGTGTCCACACTATAGCAGAGTCCACACTAAAGAACTGTCCTCACTATAGCAGAGTTCACACTATAGCACTGTTCACACTATAATAAAGTCCACACTATAGCTCTGTCCACGCTACAGCAGAGTCCACACTATAGCACTGTCCACACTATAGCAGAGTCCACACTATAGCAGAGTCCACACTATAGCACTCTCCACACTATAGCAGAGTCCACACTGTAGCAGTGTCCACACTTTAGCAGAGTCCACACTATAGCAGAGTCCACACTATAGCAGAGTCCACACTGTAGCAGTGTCCACACTTTAGCAGAGTCCACACTATAGCAGAGTCCACACTATAGCACTGTCCACACTATAGCACTGTCCACACTATAGCACTGTCCACACTATAGCACTGTCCACACTATAGAACTGTCTACACTATAGCAGTGTCCACACTATAGCAGTGTCCACACTATAGCAGTGTCCACACTATAGCAGTGTCCACACTATAGCAGTGTCCACACTATAGCAGTGTCCACACTATAGCAGTGTCCACACTATAGCAGTGTCCACACTATAGCAGTGTCCACACTATAGCAGTGTCCACACTATAGCAGTGTCCACACTATAGCAGAGTCCACACTATAGCACTGTCCACACTATAGCACTGTCCACACTATAGCAGAGTCCACACTATAGCACTGTCCACACTATAGCAGTGTCCACACTATTGCAGTGTCCACACTATAGCAGTGTCCACACTATAGCAGTGTCCACACTATAGCAGAGTCCACACTATAGAACTGTCCACACTATTGAACTGTCCACACTATAGCAGTGTCCACACTACAGCAGTGTCCACACTATAGCAGTGTCCACACTATAGCACTGTCCACACTATAGCACTGTCCACACTATAGCACTGTCCACACTATAGCAGTGTCCACACTATAGCACTGTCCACACTATAGCAGTGTCCACACTATAGCAGTGTCAACCTACAGCAGAGTCCGCACTATAGCAGTGTCAACACTATAGCAGTGTCCACACTATATCAGTGTCCACACTATAGCAGTGTCCACACTATAGCAGTGTCCACACTATAGCAGTGTCCACACTATAGCAGTGTCCACACTATAGCAGTGTCCACACTATAGCACTGTCCACACTATAGCAGTGTCCACACTATAGCACTTTCCACACTATAGCACTGTCCACACTATAGCAGTGGCCACACTATAGCAGTGTCCACACTATAGCAGTGTCCACACTATAGCAGTGTCCACACTATAGCAGTGTCCACACTATAGCAGTGTCCACACTATAGCAGTGTCCACACTATAGCAGTGTCCACACTATAGCAGTGTCCACACTATAGCAGTGTCCACACTATAGCAGTGTCCACACTATAGCAGTGTCCACACTATAGCAGTGTCCACAATATAGCACTGTCCACACTATAGCAGTGGCCACACTATAGAACTGTCCACACTATAGCAGTGTCCACAATATAGCAGTGTCCACACTATAGCACTGTCCACACTATAGCACTGTCCACACTATAGCAGTGTCCACACTATAGCAGTGTCCACACTATAGCAGTGTCCACACTATAGCAGTGTCCACACTATAGCAGTGTCCACACTATAGCACTGTCCACACTATAGCACTGTCCACACTATAGCAGTGTCCACACTATAGAACTGTCCACACTATAGCAGTGTCCACACTATAGCAGTGTCCACACTATAGCAGTGTCCACACCATAGCAGTGTCCACACTATAGCAGTGTCCACACTATAGCAGTGTCCACACTATAGCAGTGTCCACACTATAGCAGTGTCCACACTATAGCAGTGTCCACACTATAGCAGTGTCCACACTATAGCAGTGTCCACACTATAGCAGTGTCCACAATATAGCACTGTCCACACTATAGCAGTGGCCACACTATAGAACTGTCCACACTATAGCAGTGTCCACAATATAGCAGTGTCCACACTATAGCAGTGTCCACACTATAGCAGTGTCCACACTACAGCAGTGTCCACACTATAGCAGTGTCCACACTATAGCACTGTCCACACTATAGCACTGTCCACACTATAGCACTGTCCACACTATAGCAGTGTCCACACTATAGCACTGTCCACACTATAGCAGTGTCCACACTATAGCAGTGTCAACCTACAGCAGAGTCCGCACTATAGCAGTGTCAACACTATAGCAGTGTCCACACTATATCAGTGTCCACACTATAGCAGTGTCCACACTATAGCAGTGTCCACACTATAGCAGTGTCCACACTATAGCAGTGTCCACACTATAGCAGTGTCCACACTATAGCACTGTCCACACTATAGCAGTGTCCACACTATAGCACTATAGCACTGGCCACACTATAGCAGTGTCCACACTATAGCAGTGTCCACACTATAGCAGTGTCCACACTATAGCAGTGTCCACACTATAGCAGTGTCCACACTATAGCAGTGTCCACACTATAGCAGTGTCCACACTATAGCAGTGTCCACACTATAGCAGTGTCCACACTATAGCAGTGTCCACACTATAGCAGTGTCCACACTATAGCAGTGTCCACACTATAGCAGTGTCCACACTATAGCAGTGTCCACAATATAGCACTGTCCACACTATAGCAGTGACCACACTATAGAACTGTCCACACTATAGCAGTGTCCACAATATAGCAGTGTCCACACTATAGCACTGTCCACACTATAGCACTGTCCACACTATAGCAGTGTCCACACTATAGCAGTGTCCACACTATAGCAGTGTCCACACTATAGCACTGTCCACACTATAGCAGTGTCCACACTATAGCACTGTCCACACTATAGCACTGTCCACACTATAGCAGTGTCCACACTATAGCAGTGTCCACACTATAGCACTGTCCACACTATAGCACTGTCCACACTATAGCAGTGTCCACACTATAGCACTGTCCACACTATAGCAGTGTCCACACTATAGCAGTGTCCACACTATAGCACTGTCCACACTATAGCAGTGTCCACACTATAGCACTGTCCACACTATAGCAGTGTCCACACTATGTCCACACTATAGAACTGTCCACACTATAGCACTGTCCACACTATAGCACTGTCCACACTATAGCAGTGTCCACACTATAGCAACTGTCCACACTATAGCACTGTCCACACTATAGCAGTCCACACTATAGTGTCCACACTATAGTCCACACTATAGCAGTGTCCACACTATAGCAGAGGTCCACACTATAGCAGTGTCCACACTATAGCAGTGTCCACACTATAGCAGTGTCCACACTATAGTAGAGTCCACACTACAGCAGTGTCCACACTATAGCAGTGTCCACATTTTAGCAGTGTCCACACTATAGCAGAGTCCACACTATAGAAGTGTCCACACTATAGCAGAGTCCACACTACAGTACTGTCCACACTATAGCAGAGTTCACACTATTGCAGAGTCCACACTACAGCACTGTCCACACTATAGCAGTGTCCACACTATAGCAGTGTCCACACTATAGCAGAGTCCACACTACAGTACTGTCCACACTATAGCAGACTTCACACTATAGCAGAGTCCACACTACAGCACTGTCCACACTATAGCAGAGTCCACACCATAGCACTGTCCACACTGTAGCAGAGTCCAGACTGTAGCTGTGTCCACACTATAGCAGTGTCCACACTATAGCAGTGTCCACACTATAGCAGTACCCACACCATAGCAGTTGCCACACTATAGCAGTGTCCACACTATAGCAGAGTCCACACTACAGAACTGTCCACACTATAGCACTGTCCACACTATAGCACTGTCCACACTATAGCAGTGTCCACACTATAGCACTGTCCACACTATAGCACTGTCCACACTATAGCAGTGTCAACCTATAGCAGAGTCCGCACTATAGCAGTGTCCACACTATAGCAGTGTCCACACTATAGCAGTGTCCACACTATAGCAGTGTCCACACTATAGCAGTGTCCACACTATAGCAGTGTCCACACTATAGCAGTGTCCACACTATAGCAGTGTCCACACTATAGCAGTGTCCACACTATAGCAGTGTCCACACTATAGCAGTGTCCACACTATAGCACTGTCCACACTATAGCAGTGTCCACACTATAGCAGTGTCCACACTATAGCAGTGTCCACACTATAGCAGTGTCCACACTATAGCAGTGTCCACACTATAGCAGTGTCCACACTATAGCAGTGTCCACACTATAGCAGTGTCCACACTATAGCAGTGTCCACACTATAGCAGTGTCCACACTATAGCAGTGTCCACACTATAGCACTGTCCACACTATAGCAGTGTCCACACTATAGCACTGTCCACACTATAGCACTGTCCACACTATAGCACTGTCCACACTATAGCAGTGTCCACACTATAGCAGTGTCCACACTATAGCAGTGTCCACACTATAGCAGTGTCCACACTATAGCAGTGTCCACACTATAGCACTGTCCACACTATAGCAGTGTCCACACTATAGCACTGTCCACACTATAGCAGTGTCCACACTATAGCAGTGTCCACACTATAGCAGTGTCCACACTATAGCAGTGTCCACACTATAGCAGTGTCCACACTATAGCAGTGTCCACACTATAGCACTGTCCACACTATAGCAGTGTCCACACTATAGCACTGTCCACACTATAGCACTGTCCACACTATAGCAGTGTCCACACTATAGCAGTGTCCACACTATAGCAGTGTCCACACTATAGCAGTGTCCACACTATAGCAGTGTCCACACTATAGCAGTGTCCACACTATAGCACTGTCCACACTATAGCAGTGTCCACACTATAGCAGTGTCCACACTATAGCAGTGTCCACACTATAGCAGTGTCCACACTATAGCAGTGTCCACACTATAGCAGTGTCCACACTATAGCAGTGTCCACACTATAGCAGTGTCCACACTATAGCACTGTCCACACTATAGCAGTGTCCACACTATAGCAGTGTCCACACTATAGCAGTGTCCACACTATAGCACTGTCCACACTATAGCAGTGTCCACACTATAGCAGTGTCCACACTATAGCAGTGTCCACACTATAGCAGTGTCCACACTATAGCAGTGTCCACACTATAGCAGTGTCCACACTATAGCAGTGTCCACACTATAGCAGTGTCCACACTATAGCAGTGTCCACACTATAGCAGTGTCCACACTATAGCAGTGTCCACACTATAGCAGTGTCCACACTATAGCAGTGTCCACACTATAGCAGTGTCCACACTATAGCAGTGTCCACACTATAGCACTGTCCACACTATAGCAGTGTCCACACTATAGCAGTGTCCACACTATAGCAGTGTCCACACTATAGCAGTGTCCACACTATAGCAGTGTCCACACTATAGCAGTGTCCACACTATAGCAGTGTCCACACTATAGCACTGTCCACACTATAGCAGTGTCCACACTATAGCAGTGTCCACACTATAGCAGTGTCCACACTATAGCAGTGTCCACACTATAGCAGTGTCCACACTATAGCAGTGTCCACACTATAGCACTGTCCACACTATAGCACTGTCCACACTATAGCAGTGTCCACACTATAGCAGTGTCCACACTATAGCAGTGTCCACACTATAGCAGTGTCCACACTATAGCAGTGTCCACACTATAGCAGTGTCCACACTATAGCAGTGTCCACACTATAGCAGTGTCCACACTATAGCAGTGTCCACACTATAGCAGTGTCCACACTCTAGCAGAGTCCACACTATAGCACTGTCCACACTATAGCACTGTCCACACTATAGCAGAGTCCACACTATAGCACTGTCCACACTATAGCAGTGTCCACACTATTGCAGTGTCCACACTATAGCAGTGTCCACACTATAGCAGTGTCCACACTATAGCAGAGTCCACACTATAGAACTGTCCACACTATTGAACTGTCCACACTATAGCAGTGTCCACACTACAGCAGTGTCCACACTATAGCAGTGTCCACACTATAGCACTGTCCACACTATAGCACTGTCCACACTATAGCACTGTCCACACTATAGCAGTGTCCACACTATAGCACTGTCCACACTATAGCAGTGTCCACACTATAGCAGTGTCAACCTACAGCAGAGTCCGCACTATAGCAGTGTCAACACTATAGCAGTGTCCACACTATATCAGTGTCCACACTATAGCAGTGTCCACACTATAGCAGTGTCCACACTATAGCAGTGTCCACACTATAGCAGTGTCCACACTATAGCAGTGTCCACACTATAGCACTGTCCACACTATAGCAGTGTCCACACTATAGCACTTTCCACACTATAGCACTGTCCACACTATAGCAGTGGCCACACTATAGCAGTGTCCACACTATAGCAGTGTCCACACTATAGCAGTGTCCACACTATAGAAGTGTCCACACTATAGCAGTGTCCACACTATAGCAGTGTCCACACTATAGCAGTGTCCACACTATAGCAGTGTCCACACTATAGCAGTGTCCACACTATAGCAGTGTCCACACTATAGCAGTGTCCACACTATAGCAGTGTCCACAATATAGCACTGTCCACACTATAGCAGTGGCCACACTATAGAACTGTCCACACTATAGCAGTGTCCACAATATAGCAGTGTCCACACTATAGCACTGTCCACACTATAGCACTGTCCACACTATAGCAGTGTCCACACTATAGCAGTGTCCACACTATAGCAGTGTCCACACTATAGCAGTGTCCACACTATAGCAGTGTCCACACTATAGCACTGTCCACACTATAGCACTGTCCACACTATAGCAGTGTCCACACTATAGAACTGTCCACACTATAGCACTGTCCACACTATAGCAGTGTCCACACTATAGAACTGTCCACACTATAGCACTGTCCACACTATAGCAGTATCCACACTATAGCAGTGTCCACACTATAGCACTGTCCACACTATAGCAGTGTCCACACTATAGCACTGTCCACACTATAGCACTGTCCACACTATAGCAGTGTCCACACTATAGAACTGTCCACACTATAGCACTGTCCACACTATAGAACTGTCCACACTATAGCAGTGTCCACACTATAGCACTGTCCACACTATAGCAGTGTCCACACTATAGCAGTGTCCACACTATAGCACTGTCCACACTATAGCAGTGTCCACACTATAGAACTGTCCACACTATAGCACTGTCCACACTATAGCAGTGTCCACACTATAGAACTGTCCACACTATAGCACTGTCCACACTATAGCACTGTCCACACTATAGCAGTGTCCACACTATAGAACTGTCCACACTATAGCACTGTCCACACTATAGCACTGTCCACACTATAGCACTGTCCACACTATAGCAGTGTCCACACTATAGCAGTGTCCACACTATAGCAGTGTCCACACTATAGCACTGTCCACACTATAGCACTGTCCACACTATAGCAGTGTCCACACTATAGCAGAGTCCACACTATAGAACTGTCCACACTATAGAACTGTCCACACTATAGCAGTGTCCACACTATAGCAGTGTCCACACTATAGCAGTGTCCACACTATAGCACTGTCCACACTATAGCACTGTCCACACTATAGCAGTGTCCACACTATAGAACTGTCCACACTATAGCACTGTCCACACTATAGCAGTGTCCACACTATAGCAGTGTCCACACTATAGCAGAGTCCACACTATAGCACTGTCCACACTATAGCACTGTCCACACTATAGCAGAGTCCACACTATAGCACTGTCCACACTATAGCAGTGTCCACACTATAGCAGTGTCCACACTTTAGCAGTGTCCACACTATAGCAGTGTCCACACTATAGCAGAGTCCACACTATAGAACTGTCCACACTATTGAACTGTCCACACTATAGCAGTGTCCACACTATAGCAGTGTCCACACTATAGCAGTGTCCACACTATAGCACTGTCCACACTATAGCACTGTCCACACTATAGCACTGTCCACACTATAGCAGTGTCCACACTATAGCACTGTCCACACTATAGCACTGTCCACACTATAGCAGTGTCAACCTATAGCAGAGTCCGCACTATAGCAGTGTCCACACTATAGCAGTGTCCACACTATAGCAGTGTCCACACTATAGCAGTGTCCACACTATAGCAGTGTCCACACTATAGCAGTGTCCATACTATAGCAGTGTCCACACTACAGCAGTGTCCACACTATAGCAGTGTCCACACTATAGCAGTGTCCACACTATAGCAGTGTCCACACTATAGCACTGTCCACACTATAGCAGTGTCCACACTATAGCACTGTCCACACTATAGCAGTGTCCACACTATAGCAGTGTCCACACTATAGCAGTGTCCACACTATAGCAGTGTCCACACTATAGCAGTGTCCACACTATAGCAGTGTCCACACTATAGCAGTGTCCACACTATAGCACTGTCCACACTATAGCAGTGTCCACACTATAGCACTGTCCACACTATAGCACTGTCCACACTATAGCACTGCCCACACTATAGCAGTGACCACACTATAGCAGTGTCCACACTATAGCAGTGTCCACACTATAGCAGTGTCCACACTATAGCAGTGTCCACACTATAGCAGTGTCCACACTATAGCAGTGTCCACACTATAGCAGTGTCCACACTCTAGCACTGTCCACACTATAGCAGTGTCCACACTATAGCAGTGTCCACACTATAGCAGTGTCCACACTATAGCAGTGTCCACACTATAGCAGTGTCCACACTATAGCAGTGTCCACACTATAGCAGTGTCCACACTATAGCACTGTCCACACTATAGCAGTGTCCACACTATAGCAGTGTCCACACTATAGCAGTGTCCACACTATAGCACTGTCCACACTATAGCAGAGTCCGCACTATAGCAGTGTCCACACTATAGCAGTGTCCACACTGTATCAGTGTCCACACTATAGCAGTGTCCACACTATAGCAGTGTCCACACTATAGCAGTGTCCACACTATAGCAGTGTTCACACTATAGCAGTGTCCACACTATAGCAGTGTCCACACTATAGCAGTGTCCACACTATAGCACTGTCCACACTATAGCACTGTCCACATTATAGCAGTTTCCACGCTAAAATGTTCACTCACAATCTGGACGATATATTGCTCTAGTTTTTCACAGAAAAAATCAAGTACATTAACGATATAGATATAAGTCATCCAGTAGCCCGTCATCTTAACTACGACCATCATCACACTGCTGTTAAAAACTCGAATGGCAGGTTGCTGACTGTGCACTGAGTAGTTGAAATATGGTTGTTTCTATGTACCACACACTGCGTGGTAGCTTGCTGGTCGCCTGACACACTGCGTGCTAGCTTGCTGGTCGCCTGACACACTGTGTACCAGCTTGCTGGTCGCCTGCCACACTGCGTGCTAGCTTGCTGGTCGCCTGACACACTGTGTACCAGCTTGCTGGTCGCCTGCCACACTGCGTGCTAGCTTGCTGGTCGCCTGACACACTGTGTACCAGCTTGCTGGTCGCCTGCCACACTGCGTGCTAGCTTGCTGGTCGCCTGACACACTGCGTGCTAGCTTGCTGGTCGCCTGACACACTGTGTACCAGCTTGCTGGTCGCCTGCCACACTGCGTGCTAGCTTGCTGGTCGCCTGACACACTGCGTGCTAGCTTGCTGGTCGCCTGACACACTGTGTACCAGCTTGCTGGTCGCCTGACACACTGTGTACCAGCTTGCTGGTCGCCTGACGCACTGTGTACCAGCTTGTTGGTCGCCTGACACACTGTACCAGCTTGCTGGTCGCCTGACACACTGCGTGCCAGCTTGCTGGTCGCCTGCCACACTGTGTACCAGATTGCTGGTCGCCTGACACACTGTGTACCAGCTTGCTGGTCGCCTGACACACTGTGTACCAGCTTGCTGGTCGCCTGACACACTGTGTACCAGCTTGCTGGTCGCCAGACACACTGTGTACCAGCTTGCTGGTCGCCTGACACACTGTGTACCAGCTTGCTGGTCGCCTGACACACTGCGTGCCAGCTTGCTGGTCGCCTGACACACTGTGTGCCAGCTTGCTGGTCGCCTGACACACTGTGTACCAGCTTGCTGGTCGCCTGACACACTGTGTACCAGCTTGCTGGTCGCCTGACACACTGTGTACCAACTTGCTGGTCGCCTGACACACTGTGTACCAGCTTGCTGGTCGCCTGACACACTGTGTACCAGCTTGCTGGTCGCCTGACACACTGTGTACCAGCTTGCTGGTCGCCTGACACACTGTGTACCAGCTTGCTGGTCGCCTGACACACTGCGTGCCCGCTTGCTGGTCGCCTGCCACACTGTGTACCAGATTGCTGGTCGCCTGACACACTGTGTACCGGCCTGCTGGTCGCCTGACACACTGTGTACCAGCTTGCTGGTCGCCTGACACACTGCGTGTCAGCTTGCTGGTCGCCTGCCACACTTCGTGCCAGCTTGCTGGTCGTCTGCCACACTGTGTGCCAGCTTGCTGGTCGCCTGACACACTGCGTGGCAGCCTGCTGGTCGCTTGACACACTGCGTGACAGCTTGCTGGTCGCCTGCCACACTACGTGCCAGCTTGCTGGTCGCCTGCCACACTGCGTACCAGCTTGCTGGTCGCCTGCCACACTGCGTACCAGCTTGCTGGTCGCCTGACACACTGCGTACCAGCTTGCTGGTCGCCTGACACACTGTGTACCAGCTTGCTGGTCGCCAGACACACTGTGTACCAGCTTGCTGGTCGCCTGACACACTGTGTACCATCTTGCTGGTCGCGTGACACACTGTGTACCAGCTTGCTGGTCGCCTGACACACTGTGTACCAGCTTGCTGGTCGCCTGACACACTGCGTACCAGCTTGCTGGTCGCCTGACACACTGTGTACCAGCTTGCTGGTCGCCTGACACACTGTGTACCAGCTTGCTGGTCGCCTGACACACTGTGTACCAGCTTGCTGGTCGCCTGACACACTGTGTACCAGCTTGCTGGTCGCCTGACACATTGCGTACCACCTTGCTGGTCGCCTGACACACTGTGTACCAACTTGCTGGTCGCCTGACACACTGCGTACCAGCTTGCTGGTCGCCTGACACACTGCGTGCCAGCTTGATGGTCGCCTGACACACTGTATACCAGCTTGCTGGTCGCCTGACACACTGCGTGCCAGCTTGCTGGTCGCCTGACACACTGTGTACCAGCTTGCTGGTCGCCTGACACACTGCGTACCAGCTTGCTGGTCGCCTGACACACTGCGTGCCAGCTTGCTGGTCGCCTGACACACTGTGTACCAGCTTGCTGGTCGCCTGACACACTGCGTGCCAGCTTGCTGGTCGCCTGACACACTGTGTACCAGCTTGCTGGTCGCCTGACACACTGTGTACCAGCTTGCTGGTCGCCTGACACACTGTGTACCAGCTTGCTGGTCGCCTGACACACTGCGTGCCAGCTTGCTAGTCGCCTGACACACTGTGTACCAGCTTGCTGGTCGCCTGACACACTGTGTACCAGCTTGCTGGTCGCCTGACACACTGTGTACCAGCTTGCTGGTCGCCTGACACACTGTGTACCAGCTTGCTGGTCGCCTGACACACTGCGCACCAGCTTGCTGGTCGCCTGACACACTGTGTACCAACTTGCTGGTCGCCTGACACACTGCGTACCAGCTTGCTGGTCGCCTGACACACTGCGTGCCAGCTTGCTGGTCGCCTGACACACTGTATACCAGCTTGCTGGTCGCCTGACACACTGCGTGCCAGCTTGCTGGTCGCCTGACACACTGTGTACCAGCTTGCTGGTCGCCTGACACACTGCGTACCAGCTTGCTGCTCGCCTGACACACTGCGTGCCAGCTTGCTGGTCACATGACACACTGTGTACCAGCTTGCTGGTCGCCTGACACACTGCGTGCCAGCTTGCTTGTCGCTTGACACACTGCGTGCCAGCTTGCTGGACGCCTGACACACTGTGTACCAGCTTGCTGGTCGCCTGACACACTGTGTACCAGCTTGCTGGTCGCCTGACACACTGTATACCAGCTTGCTGGTCGCCTGACACACTGTGTACCAGCTTGCTGGTCGCCTGACACACTGTGTACCAGCTTGCTGGTCGCCTGACACACTGCGTGCCAGCTTGCTGGTCGCCTGACACACTGCATGCCAGCTTGCTGGTCGCCTGACACACTGCATGCCAGCTTGCTGGCCGCCTGACACTTTGCGTGCCAACTTACTGGTCACCTGACACACTGCGTGCTATCTTGCTGGTCGCCTGACACGCTGTGTATCAGCTTGCTGGTCTCCTGACACACTGTGTACCAGCTTGCTGGTCGCCTGACACACTGCATGCCAGCTTGCTGGTCGCCTGACACACTGCGTCCCAACTTGCTGGTCGCCTGACACACTGCGTGCCAGCTTGTTGGTCGCCTGACACACTGCGTACAAGCTTGCTGGTCGCCTGACACACTGCATACCAGCTTGCTGGTCGCCTAACACTGTGTACCAGCTTGCTGGTCGCCTGACACACTGCGTACCAGCTTGCTGGTCGCCTGACACACTGCGTGCCAGCTTGCTGGTCGCCTGCCACACTGTGTACCAGCTTGCTGGTCGCCTGACACATTGCGTACCAGCTTGCTGGTCGCCTGACACACTGCGTGCCAGCTTGCTGGTCGCCTGACACACTAGGTACCAGCTTGCTGGTCGCCTGACACACTGCGTGCCAGCTTGCTGGTTGCCTGCCACACTGTGTACCAGCTTGCTGGTCGCCTGCCACACTGTGTACCAGCTTGCTGGTCGCCTGCCACACTGTGTACCAGCTTGCTGGTCGCCTGCCACACTGTGTACCAGCTTGCTGGTCGCCTGACACACTGTGTGCCAGCTTGCTGGTCGCCTGACACACTGCGTGCCAGCTTGCTGGTCGCCTGCCACACTTTGTACCAGCTTGCTGGTCTCCTACCACACTGTGTACCCGCTTGCTGGTCGCCTGACACACTGTGTACCAGCTTGCTGGTCGCCTGACACACTGTGTACCAGCTTGCTGGTCGCCTGACACACTGTGTACCAGCTTGCTGGTCGCCTGACACACTGCGTGCCAGCTTGCTGGTCGCCTGACACACTGCATGCCAGCTTGCTGGCCGCCTGACACTTTGCGTGCCAACTTGCTGGTCGCCTGTCACACTGCGTTCTAGCTTGCTGGTCGCCTGACACACTGTGTACCAGCTTGCTGGTTGCCTGACACACTGTGTACCAGCTTGCTGGTCGCCTGACACACTGCATGCCAGCTTGCTGGTCGCCTGACACACTGCGTGCCAACTTGCTGGTCGTCTGACACACTGCGTACCAGCTTGTTGGTCGCCTGACACACTGCGTGCCAGCTTGTTGGTCGCCTGACATACTGCGTGCCAGCTTGCTGGTCGCCTGCCACACTGTGTACCAGCTTGCTGGTCGCCTGCCACACTGTGTACCAGCTTGATGGTCGCCTCCCACACTGTGTACCAGCTTGCTGGTCGCCTGCCACACTGTGTACCAGCTTGCTGGTCGCCTGACACACTGTGTGCCAGCTTGCTGGTCGTCTGACACACTGCGTGCCAGCTTGCTGGTCGCCTGCCACACTGTGTACCTGCTTGCTGGTCTCCTACCACACTGTGTACCAGCTTGCTGGTCGCGTGACACACTGTTTACCAGCTTGCTGGTCGCCTGACACACTGTGTACCAGCTTGCCTGTCGCCTGCCACACTGTGTACCAGCTGCTGGTCGCCTGCCACACTGTGTACCAGCTGCTGGTCGCCTGCCACACTGTGTACCAGCTTGCTGGTCGCCTGCCACACTGTTTTACCATCTTTTTTCCTGTATTTAGTTTTCCTTTTATAACCTAACCTAACCTAACCTAACCTAACCTAACCTAACCTAACCTAACCTTAACAAATCTAGCCCAACCCACCCTAACTTAGAGATTGGCTAAAAAGCCTACGTGATTGTGTGACATACTTCTTATTAGGTTGGGTTTCATTCAGGTGAGTCATCGACTCTAGTCACACCAGAGCATTGATGTACTTTTCCCACTGAATCAGTGTGTCAGTCCGGAGGTACAAATAATACAGCATGTGTGTCAACACCATGTTTCATCTTCATCAGCTGTATGTTGATCTCAACCAGATATTTCAAGTAATATGAATAAGTATGTGGTAGAGAAATGCAGTTTAAGCAAAATAAACACCAACGTACACAATGAATATTAACATTTTGTAGACATGTGTGAACACTGGGACAACCAGAGCACAACTGATGCTCTCCAACTCTTCCTTTAACTCGTCAGGTTCGAACCTCTGAACTCCAACAAGGAAGATGTGAATGTGTATATCCGGTAACATTACCGGTCCATATAGCCGAGTACGTACACTTGTCGGAGTTTGTAGGGTTAAACCTACAACCTTAAAACGTAATTATTTTATTTATTATGACAGCTAGGAAGCGGGTCTGTCTCGCTCTCAATAGACGGAGGATCAAGCCTCTACCACGTCTTGCGCTGAATGATGTACCTGGGTTTTGCACTTAACATGAATTATTATTAAACCCAACTCTTCCTGACAAGCAAGCATGAGTCGTAGGATTCATGTATATGTATGTAAACAGACAGCCACAAGGTTTTCAGCAGAGGTAAATTCAAGTTTATAACATGTAAGTGATCCACATGTGTTGCCAGTATCTTATGTGATGACTTAATTCTGATTTCTGATTCAGTTTCAGCATGATAAAAATAACCTACAAAGATTTCATTTACAGAAGTTGCAAATTTAATGTTATTTAACTTCTGTTCATATTGAATCTGATGTTATCTATACACCTTTAATATACTTAAATTTAAATCAGTAATTGAATTTCTTTTCTATTTCAGGGAATGTTTGTTATTCTCTTCGTCGGCCTTCTTACCAGCCTTTTTATATTTTGTCTTGAGCTTCTGATTCCTTGCATTCAATAAATTTAGAAGTTAATGTCACACTGAAACAATACACAGTTACTGTATCGAGAAATTCTTTGAGATTCCAACGAAGCTCCATTACCCAAAAGAGTTTATTGTACAATTAAATTACTGTAATACATCTTTAAGTTTTTCATTATTGCAACCTCGTTGCAATCTCAGAGAGTTTAGCATTATCTTCATCCAAATATTCAGGACCGCAAATATGCAAACGTCTCAGGAATATTGTAGAGAGGACACTTCTCTTAACTTTCCCATCATGGATAGAATCATGGTGGATGTATTAGACGGCAATGGTCGATTTCCTGTGTACTGTGAACTTAAAATTGCTTTCAACTCGGCTGATGATGGCGTCCAGAAATGGGAGCTTACTGTTTACTTCTTCCTTCACTTTGAACTTAAATGAAGGAAATAGGTCACTGAGTTTCAGTAGAAAGTAGTGGTTAGCGTTATTACGTAAGTGCCTTAGTGGAAAGGTTTATCAAAGTTGCTGCTCTAGTGCAGGTTGATCTGCCTCGCCACGACACTGATTAACTTCACAGATTAGTACTTAAAAAAATGTTAAGACTCGAGAGGAGGATGTGTTTTACTGAAATTATAAGACCCCATATGACCTTATTAACACAGTTCTTGTGAGCAGAATGGATCATGTGTATAGTGAACTACAACAGAAGGTTACCTCGCCATGGATCTCAACAATCTTATAGCACAAAGTGCTCCCAACATGCTAATCCCGATTTTCTTAGAAACTTATCAAGTACTGATATTAGTCTGGATCAATATTAAGTTTCAGGCAAAGTTCTGCTCTGTCTGCAGGAGATATCAACTATGTACAGTAGATCTCGAGAAATGCTTTCAAAATATGGAGAAATGTTAAAATTAAGATCTGACTCTGGAGCGGCAAACCAGCAGAAGGCCTCGGGTCAGATGACCAAAAGGCTCCAGTGACAAATCTTACCTAACTTTAAAACCCAGAAACCAGGTCATCAAATAGTCTATAATTATAAACTATGTTCGCAGAACCAACAGGGCTAATTATAATTAGCTCTGTTGGTTCTGCAGCATATAATTTATTAAAATTAAAATTGATTGGTAATATTTCGGATGCTCTTATAAAAAACAGCATTGTTCCACAGAGAAACTTCAGAGTTTGGACAAGCCAAATGACTTTACTTTAGTGAATTTTGATGTTATTGCAATGTTATCTCGAGTTCCCAGTCCTGATTTACTCACCTGCCTCAAGATATGCTTGACAACTTTCCTATACCAAGCCTTCAAAATATTATCATTAAGCTAATTAAACTGTGAGAAGTGGACCATAAATTAGCAATGGCGGAAAACTTCTATACCTAAAAGCAAGGTATGGCAATGGGAAATCAATTTGGCTTAAGCATTTCGTATCCCTGATTGTACACATTAGGTTTAGTTTGTGTGCAGGCAAGTTTCTCAACCTATTACTAAGCACCTTGTTTACCTAGTTCGACTAAGTTGTATAAATACGTTGATTATGTTTTCTTGTGACCAGGTAACCAGGACTTGAAAAACTTTCTATTGAGTGACTAAATCCCTTTGAATTAATTCTCAATCGAGGACGGAGTGGATAATAAGCTCCCATTTTTGGACATCCTAACCAGCTGAGTCGATTTTTTTTTAAGTTTACTATACAGAGGAAGTTTTGGACATTCAGACCAGATGAGTCGAACTTTTTTCTTTAAGTTTACTATATGGAGGAAGTGGACCAACGGTTGCTCATACATCCACTATTTTTCTGACCACAAAGCGAAAGTTTAAAGCAGTGTATGTTTTGCAGCTCTCCGGAGAGCTTTGTATATTTACAGGTCTAAGTAACTGAATGAGAAGATGGCGAAAATCTTTGACATTGCGGAATTTGTTGGAAAAGCCTTGATAGTAGCCAAGAAGATCCATAGGAGCACTGAACCCAGTGTAACAAGTTCAAGAAAGAACCTGTTAGTACTCGCGTATAACGAGATTCTAGGGTCTAATCCATTGTCATTACAGATTTGACATAAATAATATTTAGGATCACTGGAACTGTCAAAAACATACTGACTACGAATTTCCCTGCAAACATGATGGGAGGTATATACAAGATGCTTTGCAGTAGTTGCAATAAGTTTTGTGTTGGGAAAACAGGAAAACTTCTGTCGAAATTGAGCACAAAACCCGTGCTCAATTTGGACAGCATTAAACATTACATTAGTGTCTTGACTAAAACAATATGTAATAAAATCAGAGTTTACAGTAATCTTACACGTTAGTTAGAAGTTTGAATTTTAGCTTCTAACTCGTCAACGGTAGAAAATTATATTTAATCAACATTTATAAAATTAACCTGTCCTTATACAATATAAGACAAGGCTTATACAGGTTCGATCAATTGCTAATTGAGGCTTTTATTTTCAGCTTTAAACCTTCACAAATGCTCCTGATTACATAAAATGTGTTAGCCCCATAAACACTAAATCATTAGCCAAACCATACATCATCTACTGGTCTGAATTAGTTATTGGAAACAGCTAATGTTAAACAATTCATTCACCTGTTTTTTGGGATTTAGCAATCATGCTTCAGCTACAATGCCACAAGGTGAGGGCTGACTTCCCAGTGTTCTCTGTCATTACATCTGGCCATGCATAATCTATGTTGCTTGTATTGGTGATTGGGAACTTCTGGGAATTGGCAATCCCATTGGTGTCACCATGGACTATTATGGGTGACAGGGCTCCACTAGCATCATGGAGATGTATTTCTTGTCATTGGACCCACTCGTGGGGGTATTCCATATAGCATTTAACGGCAGGATACTAGAAATAATAAGGTATAATGAGCACATGGACACAACTGTTGAATAAGAATGTACAGGAAGTCAAGGTAGAACAGTTTTATGTAGTTCTATTACAAATGAAAATAAAAATGTTTTAATTATTTTTTTAATTTGCACATTTACTCGAATTTCTCCCAGAAGCATAAATGTCTGTTTAGTTAATTAATTTTTTATTCGAATTATAATGCAAAGCAGTGCTGTTGATATTTCCTAATATACTCACAGTAGCAGATTATTTAGTATGTTTTACTATATATACTCCCCTACAGTGTATTTTTCATAAGTTGCCATGTGATTAGTTAAATTAATGTACATCATGTATGGGATTACCAACTACATTTGTTGTTGTAACACGTAAGCGGTAATATGTTTTTTAAGTTATTTAACCAGGATTGTTGTTGTGATTTTTGCATATATAAGAGTATTAGAATAACTTAAAAAGCATATTACCGCTTACGTGTTACAACAACAAATGTAGTTGGTAATCCCATACATAATGTACATTAATTTAACTAATCACATGGCAACTTATGAAAAATACACTGTAGGGGAGTATATATAGTAAAACATACCAAGTAATCTGCTACTGTGAGTATATTAGGAAATATTACCCAAATATACGGGGTCTGATGTTAATTAATCGACCTAGGTACTGGAGAATCAATTAGATTTGTTGCTGTGACGACTTGTAACTGATAATACATTATTAAGTTAGTAAATTCGTAAGACAGGAACGCCCCTTTGTAAAACCGTGTTGAGATTCTTTAATCAATCTGTGCCTGTCAAGATGGCTACGAATTGCTTCGGCAATTATTGATTCCATAAATTTTCCCACTATGGAGGTAAGGCTAACTATAGACCAATAAGCCTTACCTCCATAGTGGGAAAATTTATGGAATCAATAATTGCCGAAGCAATTCGTAGCCATCTTGACAGGCACAGATTGATTAATGAATCTCAACACGGTTTTACAAAGGGGCGTTCCTGTCTTACGAATTTACTAACTTTTTTCACTAAGGTGTTTGAGGAGGTAGATCATGGTAATGAATATGATATTGTGTATATGGACTTCAGTAAGGCTTTCGATAGAGTTCCACACCAGAGGCTATTGAGGAAACTTAAGGCACACGGAATAGGAGGAGAAATTTTTTCCTGGGTAGAGGCATGGCTGACAAATAGACAGCAAAGAGTTTGCATAAATGGAGAGAAATCAGAATGGGGGCACGTCACAAGCGGTGTTCCTCAGGGGTCAGTGTTCGGCCCGTTGTTGTTCACAATTTACATAAGCGACATAGATGAGGGAATAAATAGCGACATAAGCAAATTTGCTGATGACACCAAAATAGGCCGTCCAGTTCATTCTAATGAGGACACTAGAGCACTCCAGGATGATTTGAATAGACTGATGCAATGGTCGGAGAAGTGGCATATGCAGTTTAATATTGACAAATGCAAAGTTCTAAATGTTGGACAGGTAAATAACCATGCCACATATAAACTAAATGATGTAGATCTTAATACTACTGATTGCGAAAAGGATTTAGGAGTTCTGGTTAGCAGTAATTTAAAACCAAGACAACAGTGCATTAGTGCTCGCAATAAAGCTAACAGAATTATTGGCTTCATATCTAGAAGTATAAATAATGGAAGTCCTCAGGTTGTTCTTCAACTCTATATATCCTTGGTTAGGCCTCATTTAGACTATGCTGCTCAGTTCTGGTCACCGTATTACAGAATGGATATAAATGCTCTGGAAAACGTACAGAGGAGGATGACAAAGATGATCCCATGTATCAGAAATCTTCCCTCTGAGGATAGACTGAGGGCCGTGAATCTGCACTCTCTCGAAAGGCGTAGAATTAGGGGGGATATGATCGAGGTATATAAATGGAAAACAGTAATAAATAAAGGGGATGTAAATAGCGTGCTGAAAATTTCCAGCCAAGACAGGACTCACAGCAATGGTTTCAAGTTGGAAAAATTCAGATTCAGAAAGGATATAGGAAAGCACTGGTTTGGTAATAGAGTTGTGGATGAGTGGAACAAATTCCCGAGTACAGTTATTCAGGCTAAAACGTTGTGTAGTTTTAAAAATAGGTTAGATAAATACATGGGTGGGTGTGGGTGGGTGTAAGTTGGACCTGACTAGCTTGTGCTGCTGGGTCTGGTGCAGTGCTCCATCCTTGTGTGGAGATGATCAGACTGGGTGGGTCATTGGGCTAATCCGGGGGGGGGGGTCATTGATCTAATCCGGGGGGGTACATGGACCTGCTCCGCATGGGTCAGTAGGTCTGGTGCAGTGTTCCTTCTTTCTTATGTTCTTATGTTCTTATTTGCCAGGAATGCTGTTGTGACTTCATATACAGATATTACGGCATTTCTTGTAGGCTATTGGATATTATTAAGGCTATAATCAGGCTAAATATCACAAAATATTGATCACTCATGATTATTGTCACATAAACTGTTTAATACGCTCGATTATCACTACTTTCTGGGAGGATTATTGGCATTACTGTCATTTCTCTTTTACTTAAACCATCCCATGACATGTTCCATACAGAGTGGAGAGACTGGTGCCTCTGTAACAAAGTCATTCTAGACAAGACAGTGTTCCTCAACGCATGTCTGTGTCTGCCTGTTTAGTGTTAAGTCACGGAAATACAGGAAGGTTTTGAAATCCTCTATGACCAAATCACTCTTGCCACTAACGCACGTTTTTATTTTATTGTTCCGCAAATACTAAAAAAAAATAAAGAAGTCCACTGTCCTGCGGCAGCGATTTACTAGAACAATACATATCCTGATGTGATGTACCGGGACGCACTGGGGAAGGAATTATATGCAACACAAATTCTCTAATTATTTTGAGAGTTGAAAAACTCAATATATAGGAATAAAATGTTTTTAACATTTTAAAGAAATATAAAAATGATAAGAATATGACATAATTCAGGTAGAATTTAGGTTGAAGACACAATACTAAGAATGTTGAGAACATGACATTGATGAGGCAAAAAGTTTATAAAATTATTCAGTAATAATAATGTTAACACTACAATGTTTGTATTATTTCAAAACTCAAAAATATGTAGTACAATTTCCCCACACACTACATTATTAATAATCTACAAAAAAATAATCATTTGAGACAATTATGCTCACACATTCTCGGTCACTGAGCAAAGAAATAACAGGAATTCTGGCTTGGTGTCTCTCTCACCATGCACAACGCTAGTGCTGGTACAACATAACCTACATAAATGCCTATCTCTCTCTAATACAGAGTTATATTTCGCACTTCTTTCTTTCCTTGTTTTTGGTGATGCCTTTCTAGGAATGTTTTATAATGCCGAAGCTGCTTCTCTTGATCTGCTCGAGATGTTACATGACCCCTGAACTGTTTTAGGTATAAGTTGTTTCCTTGAAGGACTTTCATTTCCTTTGTTAGATCTAGGAGCTGCAGATAGCCAAACAGCCCAATGTTCCGTCTTCTGACCTTCATTGGAGACTTGTATTGATAGGTCAGTATGATACAGTTGTCAATGTCACCCTTAGCAGAGTTGAAAGCTTTGATGATTTTCAGGTAGGGGACCGCCACCTTCTTATTTTTAGTGTGATCAATCCTGAGGCATATGGTGGATGGCTCAGTGCCAGCATCATAAGACAGCGTAGTGGAGACCTTCCTGTCTTACAGCTTACAAGCAAACACATCATCACCGTATCTGGAACTGATGTTTCCACTATTCATAATGGGCTTATTCATCTCCTTGGCGGAATCTAGGAATAAATTTTCAAATTGATTCTCACTTGCTGAACCCCTTCCCTCATATTTACAGATGTACTGATGGCTGAGGTATGTAACAGTGCCAGTGCCAGTAAAGAAGTTACCAGCTTAAAATAGCTGACTTCTCTAGACACGGCATGGTTTTAAGGAGAGCATTTTCAGTCTTAGGACTAGTAACATCAATTTCCTATAACACTGGTGAACTCTGCTCCACGTACACTAAACGTTGTGATCCCCATGGAACCTGTCATCAGTTACTGGTACTTAACAGATCTCCATGAACATGAGAAGACCCATAAATGACATCAACACCGAAGAATTAATGGAAGAAGTCATCACCTGTTTTTGATGAGGATACAAATCCCCAAACTATAAATAAATATATCATTTCTATTTGAAACACCACCTATTTAATAATTTAAAACACAAAACATAAGAAAATATATTAATAAATAGGTCTTCTTACATTTGATGTTTTTTGTAATTACTCCTCTTTATCTTCCCTTTCTGTTATATTTGGAATGTACTGAGAACTCTATATGGTGATCTTTATTTCTATATAATTTTAATCTTGCGATCATGTTAACACATGATATGTTGCCTCATCTTCTCTAGTCCCACAGATGTTTTATAATGGTGAACTGAGAAACTTTAATATTTACAATCATTCTCAACACCAAATAGTTTCCTTCATAATAAGAAAATATATTTTTTAGCATAACCAGAAATGATCTCAAAAAAAGTGCAAATATTATATGCATACATGTCGTGCTTAATAGGTAAAACTGGTCAATTAGAAAGAACTCATTTAAAATTAATTCCTATCTAAATTTTTCTCTTATACGTTAAAAGACATTTTTTTATTTATCTAAATGTAAAAATTAATAATGTTATACCAAAAGAACCTTAAAAAACTTACCTAACCTAACAAGCGCAATTTAATTTATCCTAATCCAACTAAATATATTTTAGATAAGTTTACAATATGCTGCACCATATGGGCCACTACGAAACCTAAGAATGGTATTCCGTCACATCAGTAAAGAAACGTTCAGGACTCTATACACAGTTTACATTAGGACCATACTGGAGTATGCAGCACCAGTTTGGAACCCACACCTGTCCAAACACGTCGGGAAACTAGAGAAAGTGCAAAGGTTAGCAACGAGACTAGTCCCGGAGCTAAGGGGCATGTTCTACGAGGAGAAGTTAAGGGAAATTGGCCTGACGACACTGGAGGACAGGAAGGATAGTTGGGACATGATAACAACATATAAAATACTGAGAGGAATCGACAAGGTGAACAGAGATAGGATGTTCCAGAGATGGGACAAAGTAACAAGGGGTCACAGTTGGAAGCTGAAGACTCAGATGAGTCAGAGATGTTAGGAAGTATTTCTACAGTCATACAGTTGTCAGGAAGCGGACTAGTCTGGAAAGTAAGGTGGCAGGAGTCATACATAGCTTTAAGAAGAGGTATGATAAAGCTCACAGAACATGGAGTGAGTGACCTAGTATATATATATATATATATATATATATATATATATATATATATATATATATATATATATATATATATATATATATATATATATATATATGCATATATACCACTGGCTATCCGCTGTTTAGTTTGATGCATTTTTGTCTCTCACTGGAAGTTTAGCAGCCTCAAGGGAGGTAAGGACTGTTGCCCTTTAAAACATTCCATGAGCCGTTCTCTTATGCAGTCATTTTCCCATTCACCTGGAACGTTCGCCACGTTGCTTAGCTCAGCCAAATGACAAATCAGATTGATAAATTAGACACATGTGCAACTCTTGGGTATCTTTATTGAGGAAACGTTTCGCCACACAGTGGCTTCATCAGTCCATACAAAGGAGAATCTTGAAGAACAGGAGGAGAATGAGGTAATCAGTCCCTCAACCTTGAGTCGATGTGGTCAGTCCATCAATCTTGAATAGAATACGGCATACGTGCTGAGAAGGAGCTTATAAACCGTTGGCAGGAGAGGTGCAGCAGTCATGACTGCTCCTTCTCAGCACGTATGCCGTATTCTATTCAAGATTGATGGACTGACCACATCGACTCAAGGTTGAGGGACTGATTACCTCATTCTCCTCCTGTTCTTCAAGATTCTCCTTTGTTTGGACTGATGAAGCCACTGTGTGGCGAAACGTTTCCTCAATAAAGATACCCAAGAGTTGCACATGTGTCTAATTTATCAACATGTCGGTTCTCTGAACCATTCATCTACAAACCTGTCAGACACTGCAACTTCTTGGGATCTTAATACTTGGGAATTCTTCGCTTGCCTAATTCTTGGGCACGACCTACTTCAACATTGAACAAATGTTACACGACCTATGACTTCTGCACCTCTCCTGCCAACGGTTTATAAGCTCCTTCTCAGCACGTATGCCGTATTCTATTCAAGATTGATGGACTGACCACATCGACTCAAGGTTGAGGGACTGATTACCTCATTCTCCTCCTGTTCTTCAAGATTCTTCTTTGTATGGACTGATGAAGCCACTGTGTGGCGAAACGTTTCCTCAATAAAGATACCCAAGAGTTGCACATGTGTCTAATTTATCAACATGTCGGTTCTCTGAACCATTCATCTACAAATCAGATTGCTGACCTCTGCTGTGGTACAGGGCTTCTCTCCAAGTAAGAGCTCCACCTCAAAGTACTTTTCTTCTTGATGCCAAGCTAGACAGGATCCTGACAGTTACCTTTCGTGTCCTTGCATCCAAAGCCCAGAGAAAACACAAGCCCTTCAAATCCCTGAGATACTTGGTGAGACAAGTACAGTGAGAAAAGGTCTCAGTTGACCTTGATTTCCTGAAGAGCGGGAGTCAGTCAACCAGGAACCCAGACTTAGTCCGGGCTCTTGGACTTCTCCTGGACACGGAGGACATACTGAGGTGTCGTGAGATACAGAATTCCTCCCTACCAAGAAACCCTGTACCTCCTGTCTTACTTCACAATTGCCATTGGCTGTTGAAGGTGATTATTAATGATGCCTACCGGAGAGTGTCACACTGTACAGTCCAAGATACTCTTTGCCAAATACGCCAGTAATACTGGATACCACAGGGCACCCAGAGTGTCAACAACCAAGTAAAATTAAGGCGTTGTCCGCCATGTCGGCATACCCGCAGACAGCATTCGAGTAATCCTGAGTAGGGGCCCATTCATTCCAACAGGGACCCCTCAAATGAGGGTCCTTGACGCTGGTGAGGGGCTCTTGATCTAGGGAATTGGATCTGTGCTCCAGTTCCCTAAATTAAGTCAGAATACCTTCCATCCTCCCCACAGGCACTGTACAATCCTAAGGGTTTAGCGCTTCCCCATTATTATTGTGGAAAATAATGTGTATTTTCCGAAAATACAGTTTATTTTGTATGTAAATTGATGAAATATATTGTATTTAATAAAAAAATTATTGTAAATAAAAAAAAGAACCAGGGAGTGTGTTAGCGTCGCTTGGGATAGGACGCCATTGTTGTTGTTTTTTGAACTGGGCGAGATAAACCTAAGGAAAAAAAAGGAGAATTTCGTCGCTCTAGAGATTAAATTATGGTTGAAACCTCTCAAGTAGGAGCAGAAATTGTTGGATTTGCAGTCCTGTAGAATGTGAGAATTAGGCGACTGGACAGGACTCCGAAATTAAATGGGAACAGGATAAAATTACCCCAGGTGATGTCTATATTTATGTTGAAATTCTGGCCAGTATTTTCTTCATATTTTAGGCAGGTGTTTATGTATGACACACAAAGTAATCTCCAGACAAATTGATGAGTGTTATTATTATAAATTCTCCTTCAATGTATATGTAGTCATTTATTAAATTTAACATACAGTCCACATATTTATATTAATGTTTTACCATAATTCCTGGTGATGTATATTTCATTTGAAATTAATATAGGTCCAGAGTGACTTGTGGAGATATGAGTGGAGTAGGTATGGAAGGGGGACATTTTTTGCGACCTAGGATGTCTTAAAATTTCTACATGTCTCTGTAACTAATAATACAAATTACTGGTATGTATCTAATGAGATTCATCCAGGTAATTTTAATTTTCCACAGTAATAATAATACTAACAATTCAGAAAGGGAGACCATCGGCACCTTAGAAGCTCCCCATCCCCTCTACTGTACATCACTGGGGAAACGTCGCTGTGTGACCACCACCAACAGTCCAAGGCCACCTACCTTGAATTGTCCACCGAGAGCTAGACCCCGTGAGTCACCCGGCGACCCCGACGAAGCCTTCGATAGCTCAGAGACGCAGCAAGGGCGACAGCCCATGTCCTTGCTTGACTAGGTCAGACAATACCCCCCCCCCCCCTCCCGAGTGTGGGGAATTTCGTGATTGCCCGGAACCGTTAAACCCATCCCCCAGTTGGGGGAATGTAGGGAAGGGAGGGACGACACCTATGAGGTACCAGCTCCTGTACATTAACTTAATTCTTAAACCTGTCGCGTTGCTAGGGTTGGTGTCACCCGGGGCGGCAACTTTGGTGTCACCCCCATGAAATCCAGGGGCGGGGGTATGGGGAGAAGTAAACTCCAGTTACGTACTACTGCGTGACCAGTGACTAATGTTTGGCAATGAGAACGTTTAAACCGAGCAGGAGAATGCCTCTCAACTTTATTAATGATAAAATAAACACTCATAGTA
This sequence comes from Cherax quadricarinatus, assembly GCF_038502225.1. Lineage (NCBI taxonomy): Eukaryota > Metazoa > Arthropoda > Malacostraca > Decapoda > Parastacidae > Cherax > Cherax quadricarinatus. Next base: position 22,808,834 of record NC_091302.1, read on the forward strand.
ATATTGAGGAAACATAAACTTAAATACCACTTTGAGTACAGGCAACAGATCCTACATTTATTCATCTTTAATAATGCAAAAAATGAAAAATGAAGAAAAACATTGCAATATCAGAGAAACACTAGTTCCGATTTGACCTTGTGTACAGGCAACATCTCAATGAATCTAATCATACATTTCCTTGCCTTTAATCTTGCAACATCATCTATCACATCACCAAACTCAATGCAGTCAACTGACCCATTTTCTATGAATAACATTACTAAGTCAGAGATTCTGGATTGACTCATTGTGGACCGTAAATAGTTTTTAATCAGCTTCAACATGGAGAAACTCCTTTCACAGGAAGCCACAGAAACACATATAGTAAGGAACAACCTCAGGCAGAGTGTCAGAGTTGGAAGAAATTCAATGAAATCCCATTCAACTACGAATGCTAGTACATTTAGTGCAGTCTAGTGCTTAACTTTGTTAAGATTAACATCAGCAGCTTACAGGTGCCTCCTTAGTCTTGGTATTTCAAGCATGAGCTCATTCTTGCATATTTCATTATAGAAGACTGTGAGTCTTGAAGCCATCATCTCCAATTCTTCTTCAGTAGCTTGCACAAGATTCTTCGTCTAAATAACCCCAAACATGGCTGCCACATCCTTAATCTCTTGATCGCATCTCGAGTTCATTATGAAAATGATCAATGTACTCCAACATCGCCCTTTTGTTTACTTCCTGTAGAGTGAGTCTGGACTCTCTTGCCTGCTCCCTTGCCATCCTTTTCTTTAACCTGATTCTTCTCTTTGTTGGAAATCCATGCTTCTCACATTTCAGAAGTGCATGTTATACTGAATATTTCACTATGCTATCTCGCCCTTCATACAAAAATAATCGCAGTGCCTCTAGATTCTTAGTCTGCAAGTACTGCTGTGCAAGCTGAACCTCCCGAAGTATGTCACACCAGAAATACAAATAACACAAAAATGTGAAATCGCACACAGCAGAGAGAAGACCTTGTGCTGCTCCTCTTGTATCCAAATTTTCCTGTGACTTTCAAAGCCCTTCAGTCGGTACCATAAATTTCAAGAACGATTCCGCTACTGGTTTCACTGCACTGTAATGAGAACTCCATCTTGTTGTTGATAATGTTTTCAAAGAGACTGCAGTATGGTCCATTAATACATCCCATCGATGGGTGGAGGAGGCAAAGAATATATACGCTGACTCAAGATTGCCAAAAAATATCACACATGATGAATTCTCGAATATGAGTGTTCAAACTATCAAATTAAATCATTTGATCTGCCACGAACCCTATCCTTAAGCCATAATATAATGATATAATCGTTGTGAACCGATTAATATTGAAAACGTATAATTTCATTAGCATTGGCAGTTACGTACCGGTTATTTCAACATTTCATGAATGTCAGTTCTCACCCGTTCATATATCTTGATTCATGACATGACTGACATCACCAATATGGAAAAGTAAAGTTCAATATTATAATTACCTGACCCTTTATGTGTTTAATCCAGCAACAAGTACACCACCACCACCTGGACCAAACTCTCTGGTGGGAGGTGCAGCAGAGACAGGATGTTGCGTCTCTGATGACTGATTATAGTGATACCAGGTGGATTAAGGTTTTTTCCAAAATATCGTAAATAAAATTGTCGATTTATCGTAGTTTTTCGTATAGCATCATTGATTTTCCCTATATAGGCCTATTTGTACCCTGTAATTATATAATAGGCTATATAGAAACAAAAGATTTTACTTTTGTGTTGCTGCAGGGCTGTTTTGGGCATTAGTGTCACCTTCTTGGTGTCACCCCTTGATGGTGTCACCCCTTGATGGTGTCACCCCTTGATGGTGTCACCCCTTGATGGTATCACCCCTTGATGGTGTCACCCTTTGACGGTGTCACCCCTTGATGGTGTCACCCGGGGCGGACTGCCCTCCACCCCCCCCCCCCCCCCGCCCCCTTACGACGCCACTGTCTTAGACTTTGAACATAAGAACATAAGTATGGAGGAACACTGCGGCAGGCCTACTGGTCCATATAAGGCAGGTCCGTATCAAAACCACTCATGAATCTGTCCAACCTTTTTCCAAAGTTACCCAAGAATTTGTTGTGAAATGTGTTTGTAGAACTTCCTCCAGAGTGGAGATAGCTAGGTGCCCACACTTAAAAGAAAAACACATGGGTGCGTTAGAAAAAATCCGGAGTTACAGCATTACTATCAAGAGTTAAATAAAAAGACTTTGGGTTCTGACGAAAGACTGAAAACACCGAGGTTACCCAGGCTGCCGGACACCAGGGTAAAAGAAAACATAATAACTTCATGTAAGGTCACAAAAGGACATGAAAGGACAACGAGAGGACACATTTGTAACATGAGGGAAAAAATTTAGCTAAAAGGTATACTAAAAATCATTTTCCTCCACTAAATATGTGTCCGAGAAGAAGTATCAATAAACTGCTCCGGTCACTAGAAATTGATTAAACATATGACAAACAAATTATTAAAGACATTACACACACACACACAGTATTTCTTCAGTCATAGAAATGTCAGGAAGTGGAACAGTCTGGAGAATGATGTAGTGGAGACAGGATCCATCATACTTAGCTTAAAGAATAGATACGATAAAGCTCATGGAGCAAGAAGAGAGTGGACCTAGTAGCGACCAGCGAAGAGGAGGGGCCAAGAACTGTGAATCGGCCTCTGCAACCAAAATTAAGTGAGTACACACACACACACACACACACACATAGAGTTCCAGAGTTTGGACACAGTAACAAGGGGACACAGTTGAAAGTTGAAGACACAGATGAATCACAGGGATGTTAGGAAGTATTTCTTCAGTCACAGAATAGTCAGTAAGTGGAATAGTTTGGGAAGCGATGTAGTGGAAGCAGGATCCATACATAGCTTTAAGCAGAGGTATGATAAAGCTCACGGTTCAGGGAGAGTGATCTAGTAGCGACCAGTGAAGAGGCGGGGCCAGAAGCTCGGACTCGACCCCTGCAACCTCAACTAGGTGAGTACTAGGTGGGTACAAACATACACACACAGTCATCAGTGGTAATTGGTACGGACTGGGAACCTGTTATTTCTCTAGTCAGAGTGTTCTGACTCCCTGAAGGATCCCTGATCAATAGTCAGGTGCTTGTCTGTGTACGTGAAAATTGGCCAAGGTGCTAAAACAGCTGCTGTTGTTGGATTTTCGTATATACATAATGCTAAATAGACATAACCCCATCTGAACTGTGATGTCAGCACAATTCTGGCAAGACAGCGATTGCATGAATGATGGTGGATGTGTTTTTTTTATTGTTTTTGAGTGACACGAAATAGGTGGAAGATGACCAGGCTTAAGACAGGCATTATTTTCTAAAAAAAACGCAACAGTTCCGTTGATTATCAACCAACAGGAGGAGATGAAAGGAACATTGTTGTATTATATGTTACAAACAATAACACTAACAAGTGTTAACTTATATCGTACCAAAAATAACAGGTGGTCCGTTATGCCTTACAAACTCAGAAGTTTGTATGAGTTGATTATTCTTGTTCTCTCTACTGACTCATCCTATGTGTATGTGTCCTGCCATATTCTTAGATACCAATAATATCAGTGTCCTGCCTTGCTGTTAGATACCAATAATATCAGTGTCCTGCCTTGCTGTTAGATACCAATAATATCAGTGTCCTGCCATACTCTTAGATACCAATAATATCAGTGTCCTGCCTTGCTCTTAGATACCAATAATATCAGTGTCCTGCCTTGCTGTTAGATACCAATAATATCAGTGTCCTGCCTTGCTGTTAGATACCAATAATATCAGTGTCCTGCCTTGCTGTTAGATACCAATAATATCAGAGTCCTGCCATACTCTTAGATACCAATAATATCAGTGTCCTCCTTGCTCTTAGATACCAATAATATCAGTGTCCTGCCTTGCTCTTAGATACCAAGAATATCAGTGTCCTGCCTTGCTCTTAGATACCAATAATATCAGTGTCCTGCCATACTCTTAGATACCAATAATATCAGTGTCCTGCCTTGCTCTTAGATACCAATAATATCAGTGTCCTGCCTTACCCTTACATACCTATATTATCAGTGTCCTGCCTTGCTCTTAGATAACAATAATATCAATGTTTTGCCTTGCTCTTAGATTACAATAATATCAGTGTCCTGCCTTGCTCTTAGATACCAATAATATGAGTGTACTGCCATACTCTTAGATACCAATAATATCAGTGTCCTGTTTTCTCTTCGATACCAATAATATCAGTGTCCTGCCTTGCCCTTATATATATATATATATATATATATATATATATATATATATATATATATATATATATATATATATATATATATATATATATATATATATATATATATATATATATATATATATATATATATTATATATATATATATATATATATATATATATATATATATATATATATATATATATATATATATATATATATATATATATATATATATATATATATATATATATATATATATATATTGTGTGTGTGTGTTTATTCCTACACACATACACACAGTTATACATACATGTGTATTTGCGTGTATGAGCTTATTCATAATGCAACAATATGGAGTAGTAATACAGTTTTTTGACTCAAGTGAAGAAAAAAAAAGATGAGGTTGAATATTTGATAAAGTATTGTGGGCACGTGAGTGAGAGAGAGAGAAAAAGAGAGGCTCTCTCTCTCTCTCTCTCTCTCTCTCTCTCTCTCTCTCTCTCTCCTGTTTCTTTTTTTTTTTTTTTTTTTTTTGACACAGGGTTTGACAAGGTTAAGGATCCCTAGCTTTATTAACAAGCTATTTACAGGTTAAGGATTCCTAACTTTATTGACAAGCTAAGAGCTGTTACCTACATCAGATCATTTGAAAGCATTTTTATTGTTATGAGACATACAGTATTGAACAGGATGAAGTTGGAGTCATCTGTGGGCCAGCATTTTCATTTAATCAGCTGAATTTATCTCGTTGACATCATTATGCTGTACGAATGTGTTCCATAATCGAGTCATCCTGGATATATATGATCTCAGATGGAGTGATGTTCTGGAGAAGGGTACAGCCAGAGTGAAGTTGCTGCTTTCTGCCCGTCTTGTGGCATAAAAGCTTGTTTCACGCTGTCCTCGAAGTGGATCTAAGTGTGGTACTTTGACAATATTGGCCTTGTACATAACGCCACCCACATCCCTCCTGAAATGACAGATCTATCCAGGATGGGTCCAGGCGAGAGATGAGACGTCTTGCTCTGTTCTCTACTTTGTCAAGCAGTCGCAGATGAGAGGGGGGCAAGCAAACCAAGAAAGTGGAGCATACTCAAGGTGTGAGCGTACTTGTGCCTCGTACAGAATCTTGCAACTTCTTCTGTCAAGCAGATGCGAGATACGGCGAAGTGCTGTAAGCTTCCTGGCTGCCTTGTTTGCAAGATTTACAACATGGTTTTTCATGGTTAGTTTGGACTCAAATTTCACCCCAAGAATATCAACTTCTTCACCAGGTGCCAACACCCTCCCATTCATCCTTACTAGTGCACCAGCATTACCATCATGGTGCCTAGAGATCATCATCATTTGCGTTTTCTAAGGTGCAAATGTTACTTGCCATCTATTTCCCCAAGCTGATATAGCTCTCTCTCTCTCTCTCTCTCTCTCTCTCTCTCTCTCTCTCTCTCTCTCTCGCTCTCTCTTTCTCTCTTTATGTGAAGGTAAAGGATATCGCCAATAACTGACTAAAGTTTATTTATTTATTTATTTATTTATTTATTTATTTATTTAAAAATTTGAGCACACATACAGAGGTACAAAAAATACAGATAAGAGCAGCATGCCAAAGCCACTTATACTATGCATAGCATTACGGGCTGGCTTAAAATTAACTTAAGATGAACTAAGCAATGATGACATCAGTGATAAAACTTTAATGTAAACAGATTACTATAAAGCACAAGTGAGTATTACAAAGACAGGTCATATGGTTGTATGCATTGTTGTACATTCAGTGGAATGGAGTATTCTGTTAGGTAGTGTATTTAAAAAATAATAAAGTTAGATTGGGTTTTAGGTTTAACATTTATGTGATATAATTGTGAGAAACATTTAAGATATACAATTTATAAGGTTCAGTTATTCAGTATTTATTTGGTTTTGGGTGAGTAAGTGATCTTTGAGAAGAGACTTGAATTTATAAACAGGTAGTGTTTCTTTTATATTTACAGGTAATGAGTTCCAGATTTTAGGGCCTTTTATGTGCATTGAGTTTTTGCATAGTGTGAGATGGACACGAGGAACATCAAAGAGTGATCTGTGCCTTGTGTTATGGTCATGTGTTCTGTTGAGGTTGGCAAGGAGATGTTTGAGGGGAGGGTTAATATCATGTATGTAATAGGTGCAGTAATAAGTATGAATGTTTTGTATGGTGAATAGGTTTAGTGTATTGAATATTGGTGGAGTGTGCTCCCTATAGTGAGAATTTGTTATCATTCTAACTGCAGCCTTTTGTTGGGTAATTAGTGGTCTGAGATGGTTACTTGTTGTTGAGCCCCATGCACAAATTCCATAGGTGAGATAGGGGTAAATAAGAGAGTGATATAGGGCCAGGAGGGCTGACTGTGGAGCATAGTACCGTATCTTCGATAGTATGCCTACAGTCTTGGAAATTTTCTTAGAAATTTGTTGTATATGTGTATGAAATTTGAGTCTATTATCAAGGTGGATTCCTAAGAATTTTCCCTCTGTTAGCTTTGTGATAGGTGATCCGTTTATCATTATGTTAAGAGGGACATCTGTAGCTCTGTTACCAAACTGAATGAAGTAGGTTTTGTCAATGTTTAGTGTAAGTTTGTTAGTCCTCATCCAGGTAGATTTTTTTTATTATTATCACACTGGCCGATTCCCACCAAGGCAGGGTGGCCCGAAAAAGAAAAACTTTCACCATCATTCACTCCATCACTGTCTTGCCAGAAGGGTGCTTTACACTACAGTTTTTAAACTGCAACATTAACACCCCTCCTTCAGAGTGCAGGCACTGTACTTCCCATCTCCAGGACTCAAGTCCGGCCTGCCGGTTTCCCTGAATCCCTTCATAAATGTTACTTTGCTCACACTCCAACAGCACGTCAAGTATTAAAAACCATTTGTCTCCATTCACTCCTATCAAACACGCTCACGCATGCCTGCTGGAAGTCCAAGCCCCTCGCACACAAAACCTCCTTTACCCCCTCCCTCCAACCCTTCCTAGGCCGACCCCTACCCCGCCTTCCTTCCACTACAGACTGATACACTCTTGAAGTTATTCTGTTTCGCTCCATTCTCTCTACATGTCCGAACCACCTCAACAACCCTTCCTCAGCCCTCTGGACAACAGTTTTGGTAATCCCGCACCTCCTCCTAACTTCCAAACTACGAATTCTCTGCATTATATTCACACCACACATTGCCCTCAGACATGACATCTCCACTGCCTCCAGCCTTCTCCTCGCTGCAACATTCATCACCCATGCTTCACACCCATATAAGAGCGTTGGTAAAACTATACTCTCATACATTCCCCTCTTTGCCTCCAAGGACAAAGTTCTCTGTCTCCACAGACTCCTAAGTGCACCACTCACTCTTTTTCCCTCATCAATTCTATGATTCACCTCATCTTTCATAGACCCATCCGCTGACACGTCCACTCCCAAATATCTGAATATGTTCACCTCCTCCATACTCTCTCCCTCCAATCTGATATTCAATCTTTCATCACCTAATCTTTTTGTTATCCTCATAACCTTACTCTTTCCTGTATTCACCTTTAATTTTCTTCTTTTGCACACCCTACCAAATTCATCCACCAATCTCTGCAGCTTCTCTTCAGAATCTCCCAAGAGCACAGTGTCATCAGCAAAGAGCAGCTGTGACAACTCCCACCCTGTGTGTGATTCTTTATCTTTTAACTCCACGCCTCTTGCCAAGACCCTCGCATTTACTTCTCTTACAACCCCATCTATAAATATATTAAACAACCACGGTGACATCACACATCCTTGTCTAAGGCCTACTTTTACTGGGAAAAAATTTCCCTCTTTTAGATATTTTTAGATATTTTCTGTAATTCGGTATTTACAGTATTGGCTAGCGTGACTGGGCTCGGGTGGGAGAAGACGTATGTAGTGTCATCTGCAAATAGTGTGGGTTTGAGTAATTGCGAAGCATTTGGTAGGTCATTTATGTATAGGAGAAAGAGAAGAGGGCCAAGGACACTTCCCTGTGGGACACCAACTGTAATTGGTTGTGCAGAAGAGTTTGCTAATAGAGTTAGCTAATAGATTATCATTATTCCGTCAGTTTCATTATTTACCATCCTTTGCCCGAGGCAATTTGTTCACCATTCTTCCCTGATGAGCAGCATATATCACCTGAGTATGCTCTTTTGGTATATGCTAAGGTATACTCCCTAAAACGCTACGTTTCGCGCTCGCTACTATGATGCGCTAATGCTCTCTAGTCTGATATCTTCTCTAGTGTGTTACGCTATGTTTCACTCACTTGTATACGCTGTTTCAATCACTGGTATACGCTGTTTCACTCACTGGTACATGTT
>NC_091302.1:22822480-22942480 GCF_038502225.1 Cherax quadricarinatus
ACCATTTCCTTTAAATGCTGTGGCCTCATTCCAGTGTAACCCCCAGCAGAGCCAGATGGGAACGACATTATTGCTTTGTAAATGTCTGAGTCTTCCACAATCAATGGTTCCACAGTGGGGACAGAGGTGTTGGAACTGTTTGTGCCCCTGGTTTCCCTGGCAAGGTGCTTTCCTCTAAGTGCTTCTGCCGTGCCAGTACCCCTGGGAGCAACTGTATCTTCACTGGTAATAATCCTGATTGCCCCCACTGTGTTGCCCTCTTCAATTTTCTTGCTCACCTGGACTCTTACTTTTTCACTGTCAGTGGAGTGAGTGGGGATTCTGCCTCTCCCTTTTTTGTGTTGATGGGGAAGGCGAATGAGGTTATCAGATCTAGGAAAATCTCTTAAGGATTTAATTATCATTGAGGCTAGCCTCTTTCCCTTTCCGGCACAGCTAAGCAGACATTGCCAAAAAGTAGCAAGTTGTGCCGTACCTTGATGGTTGGTGGAGGTCTGTAAGTTTCCAAGCTGCGTGTGGACGGGCTGCTTTGGGAATATGTGTGAGTGTCCTGGTACCTGTTGCTTTAATTCCTTCCAAGATATTATATGATGAGATGGGATCGGTTGGAGTGGGTTCAGGTGCCTGAGGTGGCTCTGGATCGTCTCTCTCTCTCTCTCTCTCTCTCTCTCTCTCTCTCTCTCTCTCTCTCTCTCTATATATATATATATATATATATATATATATATATATATATATATATATATATATATATATATATATATATTTTTTTTTTATTATCACACCGGCCGATTCCCACCAAGGCAGGGTGGCCCGAAAAAGAAAAACTTTCACCATCATTCACTCCATCACTGTCTTGCCAGAAGGGTGCTTTACACTACAGTTTTTAAACTGCAACATTAACACCCCTCCTTCAGAGTGCAGGCACTGTACTTCCCATCTCCAGGACTCAAGTCCGGCCTGCCGGTTTCCCTGAATCCCTTCATAAATGTTACTTTGCTCACACTCCAACAGCACGTCAAGTATTAAAAACCATTTGTCTCCATTCACTCCTATCAAACACGCTCACGCATGCCTGCTGGAAGTCCAAGCCCCTCGCACACAAAACCTCCTTTACCCCCTCCCTCCAACCCTTCCTAGGCCGACCCCTACCCCGCCTTCCTTCCACTACAGACTGATACACTCTTGAAGTCATTCTGTTTCGCTCCATTCTCTCTACATGTCCGAACCACCTCAACAACCCTTCCTCAGCCCTCTGGACAACAGTTTTGGTAATCCCGCACCTCCTCCTAACTTCCAAACTACGAATTCTCTGCATTATATTCACACCACACATTGCCCTCAGACATGACATCTCCACTGCCTCCAGCCTTCTCCTCGCTGCAACATTCATCACCCACGCTTCACACCCATATAAGAGCGTTGGTAAAACTATACTCTCATACATTCCCCTCTTTGCCTCCAAGGACAAAGTTCTTTGTCTCCACAGACTCCTAAGTGCACCACTCACTCTTTTTCCCTCATCAATTCTATGATTCACCTCATCTTTCATAGACCCATCCGCTGACACGTCCACTCCCAAATATCTGAATACGTTCACCTCCTCCATACTCTCTCCCTCCAATCTGATATTCAATCTTTCATCACCTAATCTTTTTGTTATCCTCATAACCTTACTCTTTCCTGTATTCACCTTTAATTTTCTTCTTTTGCACACCCTACCAAATTCATCCACCAATCTCTGCAACTTCTCTTCAGAATCTCCCAAGAGCACAGTGTCATCAGCAAAGAGCAGCTGTGACAACTCCCACTTTGTGTGTGATTCTTTATCTTTTAACTCCACGCCTCTTGCCAAGACCCTCGCATTTACTTCTCTTACAACCCCATCTATAAATATATTAAACAACCACGGTGACATCACACATCCTTGTCTAAGGCCTACTTTTACTGGGAAAAAATTTCCCTCTTTCCTACATACTCTAACTTGAGCCTCACTATCCTCGTAAAAACTCTTCACTGCTTTCAGTAATCTACCTCCTACACCATACACTTGCAACATCTGCCACATTGCCCCCCTATCCACCCTGTCATACGCCTTTTCCAAATCCATAAATGCCACAAAGACCTCTTTAGCCTTATCTAAATACTGTTCACTTATATGTTTCACTGTAAACACCTGGTCCACACACCCCCTACCTTTCCTAAAGCCTCCTTGTTCATCTGCTATCCTATTCTCCGTCTTACTCTTAATTCTTTCAATTATAACTCTACCATACACTTTACCAGGTACACTCAACAGACTTATCCCCCTATAATTTTTGCACTCTCTTTTATCCCCTTTGCCTTTATACAAAGGAACTATGCATGCTCTCTGCCAATCCCTAGGTACCTTACCCTCTTCCATACATTTATTAAATAATTGCACCAACCACTCCAAAACTATATCCCCACCTGCTTTTAACATTTCTATCTTTATCCCATCAATCCCGGCTGCCTTACCCCCTTTCATTTTACCTACTGCCTCACGAACTTCCCCCACACTCACAACTGGCTCTTCCTCACTCCTACAAGATGTTATTCCTCCTTGCCCTATACACGAAATCACAGCTTCCCTATCTTCATCAACATTTAACAATTCCTCAAAATATTCCTTCCATCTTCCCAATACCTCTAACTCTCCATTTAATAACTCTCCTCTCCTATTTTTAACTGACAAATCCATTTGTTCTCTAGGCTTTCTTAACTTGTTAATCTCACTCCAAAACTTTTTCTTATTTTCAACAAAATTTGTTGATAACATCTCACCCACTCTCTCATTTGCTCTCTTTTTACATTGCTTCACCACTCTCTTAACTTCTCTCTTTTTCTCCATATACTCTTCCCTCCTTGCATCACTTCTACTTTGTAAAAACTTCTCATATGCTAACTTTTTCTCCCTTACTACTCTCTTTACATCATCATTCCACCAATCGCTCCTCTTCCCTCCTGGACCCACTTTCCTGTAACCACAAACTTCTGCTGAACACTCTAACACTACATTTTTAAACCTACCCCATACCTCTTCGACCCCATTGCCTATGCTCTCATTAGCCCATCTATCCTCCAATAGCTGTTTATATCTTACCCTAACTGCCTCCTCTTTTAGTTTATAAACCTTCACCTCTCTCTTCCCTGATGCTTCTATTCTCCTTGTATCCCATCTACCTTTTACTCTCAGTGTAGCTACAACTAGAAAGTGATCTGATATATCTGTGGCCCCTCTATAAACATGTACATCCTGAAGTCTACTCAACAGTCTTTTATCTACCAATACATAATCCAACAAACTACTGTCATTTCGCCCTACATCATATCGTGTATACTTATTTATCCTCTTTTTCTTAAAATATGTATTACCTATAACTAAACCCCTTTCTATACAAAGTTCAATCAAAGGGCTCCCATTATCATTTACACCTGGCACCCCAAACTTACCTACCACACCCTCTCTAAAAGTTTCTCCTACTTTAGCATTCAAGTCCCCTACCACAATTACTCTCTCACTTGGTTCAAAGGCTCCTATACATTCACTTAACATCTTCCAAAATCTCTCTCTCTCCTCTGCATTCCTCTCTTCTCCAGGTGCATACACGCTTATTATGACCCACTTCTCGCATCCAACCTTTACTTTAATCCACATAATTCTTGAATTTACACATTCATATTCTCTTTTCTCCTTCCATAACTGATCATTCAACATTACTGCTACCCCTTCCTTTGCTCCAACTCTCTCAGATACTCCAGATTTAATCCCATTTATTTCCCCCCACTGAAACTCTCCTACCCCCTTCAGCTTTGTTTCGCTTAGGGCCAGGACATCCAACTTCTTTTCATTCATAACATCAGCAATCATCTGTTTCTTGTCATCCGCACTACATCCACGCACATTTAAGCAACCCAGTTTTATAAAGTTTTTCTTCTTCTCTTTTTTAGTAATTGTATACAGGAGAAGGGGTTACTAGCCCATTGCTCCCGGCATTTTAGTCGCCTCATACGACACGCATGGCTTACGGAGGAAAGATTCTTTTCCACTTCCCCATGGACAATAGAAGAAATAAAAAAGAACAAGAGCTATTTAGAAAAAGGAGAAAAACCTAGATGTATGTATATATATATATGCATGTGCGTGTCTGTGAAGTGTGACCAAAGTGTAAGTAGGAGTAGCAAGATATCCCTGTTATCTTAGCGTGTTTATAAGACAGAAAAAGAAACCAGCAATCCTACCATCATGCAAAACAGTTACAGGTTTTTGTTTCACAGTCATCTGGCAGGACGGTAGTACTTCCCTGGGTGGTTGCTGTCTACCAACCTACTACCTATATATATATGTCGTGCCGAATATGTAAAACTGGTCAATTAGCAAGAACTCATTTAAAATTAAGTCCTTTCTAAAATTTTCTCTTATACGTTTAAAGACATTTTTTTCATTAATGTTAATGTAAAAATTTATAATTTTGCACCAAAAGGAACTTAGAAATCTTACCTAACCTTATTATAACAAGAGCAATTTATTTTAGCCTAACCCAACTAAATATATTTTAGATTTGTTTACAATAATTTAATACTAATCAAACCCAGTGAAATATATTTTTTTCTTTAGGTTCAGAATGATTTTGGCGAAATTATTGCATACACAAATTTTCATTTGTCCTATATGGCAAGATGAGCGTTGCTATTTAAGCCAAGATAGCAAGTTCTGCTTATTCGGCACGACATATATATATATATATATTTATATATTTATGTATATATATATATATATATATATTTATATATATATATATATATATATATATATATATATATATATATATATATATATATATGTATATATGTATGTATATATATATATGTATATATGTATATATATATATATATATATATATATATATATATATATATATATATATATATATATATATATATATATATATATATATGTATATGTATATATATATATATATATATATATATATATATATATATATATATATATATATATATATATATATATATATATATATATATATGTATGCAAAACAACCACTTAGTTGGGCTGGCGGGCCTGCTTTCTTATGAGTCGCGCGTCAGGTGTTTAATTGTTGAGGGATCTGATAGTAAGGTGTTGGCTAGACCCCTTATATACCTTCCTTTGATGCTTTACTTTCATAGTTCCTTGATAATGTGAGTAGTCACGAAAGCTCTTGGAATTTCTCTATTCTTTCCCAGTGGTTGTTTTGCATTTCTGAAATCACCTGTTTACTGTGATCTTACTGCATATATATATATATATATATATATATATATATATATATACATATATATATATATACATATATATATATATATTAATATATGCAAGGAATTCGCAAGAGCAGGCGAAATATACACGAACACTGATCTCTGGCTGAAGGAGACTCGAACCTACGAACCTTGGAACAAGGTACGCAGTGCTTTACCAATCTACCCACACTGGACAATACCTTGGAGTCCAGCTTGCGCTAGACTTTGATCCAAGGCAGCCAGCTTTCAGGGAGAAGGCTTACAGCTTTTCATCTCATCCCCCTGCATGCATCAGTCTTACTAGAGATATTAACAATGCAAGGAATTCGCAAGAGCGTGAGGGTTTCACTTACACTATGGCTGTCTCTCAGCTCTGCCTTCAAGATAAACATCGATGGTCTTCCCGCCTCTCAATCCCTCTGTATCTGTGTCTTCTGGGGTTGCCACAGTTTCTAATTGTTTTGCACTTTTATTCTCTGACACTCCTACCTCTGCACCACTTCCTCCTCCTACTTCTTCATCTCACTCGCTTGCTTCTCAGTCTACGCAATCAATGAAACCTTGCAGACCTGCACTTCTCGTCCATCACCTGCACAAAATATATCTCCTATCTCAGAGCCTCGTTCTCACCCTCTTTCCAGCTCTCACACGAAGGTAGAGGTTCACCTTCCCCCTCGTGTAATCCACTCTTCTCCTGTTCCTCCCCTGTCTTCCTCCATAGTTACCCGTAAGCCTCTTTCCTCTCCTGATTCACTGCAGGCCTCTTCTACCCCAGCCGACACATCTCTCCAGGTTCATACTCCCTGCCCCCTTCAGACCTTTCCTTGCAACGCCTCTCCTGTCTCTAACATCATGGCATCGTCGGCTTCCTTAGTGACTGAGACGTTAGACGCTATTTCCAGTATATTGAGGAGACGACACCTTCAATGAACACTGGGACTCCCTCTACCCCTTCTATTTCAGACCTTCGCAACAATCTATTCCTCTGCAACATTCATATTCTTTCTTGCTTACACGCTTACCGTTACCCGCGCACATTGACTTTACAGATCCTAATAGCCCATAGGTTTTATCGTTTATTATTGTTGCCAATTTTATTTTTGTAAATAATGTCTTTTTTACAATGGAATATTCGTGGCCTTAGGGGCAATCGGGGAGAACTCCAAGTGTTGCTTTCCCAGTTATCCCCAGTATGTGTTAGGTTGCAGAATCTAAAATTCATTCTGCTGTCATTCGCCCTGTTTTGGGCTACATGCTATAATATTCTTCAGATCCTTTACCTGACGAAGCTCTTAATAAAAGCATGCTTCTTGTGTGGGTTGATATACCGTATCAACAAGTTTTTATTTGTTCCCTGCTGCATTATACTGCAGCTCAGATTTATTTACACAGACGGCTTACAGTTTGCTCTCTCTATCTTTTTCCCTCCCGTGCATTCTGTATCTCTGCTATCGCTTTTTTAATTTCTTCTCTACCACAGCCCATCTTGCTGTTGGGTGACTTAACACTCACCATCACCTGTGGGGAGGGTCCCGCTGTGACTCACGTGGTGATCAGTTGGAGACTCTTCTCGCTTCTCACCCTCTTCATATTTTAAATACAGGCGCTCCTACCAATTTTGACTCTCGCACTCAGTCTCTTTCCTGCATTGATCTTTCCATCTGTTTCTCACCGATTGCACTTGATTTCATGTGGGGTGTTCTTCCAGATTTACATGACAGTGATCACTTTCCTATTCTTCTTACATCTGCTACATTTACCCAACCGTTTTGTAACCCTCGTTGGCAATTTCCTCGAGCAGACTGGGAATTATACTCCCGTCTTACCACCTGTTGGCGCACCAATTTTTGACCTTAGTCTTGACTGCAGTGACTCGTTCTATCCCCCAAACCTCAGGTAGGCATTCTCAGACATGTGTACCTTGGTGGTCTCCTACGTGCACCTGTGCAGTGCATTTTAAAAGTGCTGTGTGGGGCCGTTATCGACATAACTGTACCGCGGAGCATCTGTTGGATTTTAAGCAGGAAAGAGCAGCTGCTCGCCGCATCATGCGTGACACTAAACACACTTGTTGGTGAGACTACTTGTCTTCCATTACCTCGTCTTCCCCTGTGTGCACAATTTGGAAAAAAGTGCAGAAATTGTGTGGGAAGTACGCTCCAGACCCAGCTCCCGTTTTGCAGGTTGCTGGAGTTGATGTCACAGAGCCTTTAGAAGTTGCCACAGAAATTGGGAACTATCTTGTCCGTATCTCCAGAGGGCTTCAACTCTGTCCCTCATTTCTTGCGTCTAAACCTCCCAGAGTGCAATTGCCCTTAGATTTCTCCTCCAATGGATTGGAGCCGTATAACATATCTTTTACTCCTCTAGAGTTGGAGTTCGTGCCTTCCATGTGCCGGCCGTCGACACCGGGACCTGATGATATCCATATCAGTATGCTACACCATCTCCATTCTATGGCCCTTCCTGTTCTTTTACATCTTTTTAGTCTAATTTGGGAGGAAGGGGTTCTCCCACAACACTGGAAATCAGCTATTGTACTACCGTTTCACAAACTTGGTGCCTCAGGGCTTGACACCTCTCACTATCATCCCATTGCCCTGACCAGTGTGGTTTGCAAGGTGATGGAACGATTGGTGAATAGACGTCTGATGCAGTTCTTAGAGACACGCCAATATGACTTCCGCAAAGGCTGCTCTACTTTAGACCCCCTGCTCCACATATACTTAAAATGTCTTTGTTAACAACCATTCAGTCTTAGCATTCTTTTTCGATCTAGAGAAGGCATATGAGACCACTTGGAGATACAACATTCTAGCCCAAGCCCACTTGTTAGGCCTCCACAAAAATCTACCAAACTTCATTGCTGATTTCTTGTCCGATAGACATTTTCGGGTCCGTATTGGAGCCTCGCTTTCCTCAGACTTTGTACAAGCAGAAGGAGTCCCACAAGGTTGTGTCCTCAGTACTACTCTTTTTCTCTTAGCTATAAATGACCTACCTTCCAGTCTTCCCTTGCATATTTAGTTATCACTTTATGTTGATGACTTTGCTATAGGTTACTCAGGCGCTGACTGTCGACTGGTAGCGGCCTCCCTTCAGGTGGTGATAGACCGAGTCTCCCATTGGACCACTTTTTATGGCTTTAAATTTTCCAGTACGAAAACCCGATTCATTACCTTCACTAAACACCCACTTATACCAGATACTCCCTTGTACTTACACGGTTCATGTATTCCGACATGTGATACGGTCAGGTTTCTGGGCCTGCTCTTTGACCGCCGGCTGACATGGAAACCTCACATTTCTTTGCTAAAGACAACTTGCCATGGTCGGCTAAACCTCCTTGACCTATAAATGGTCCAAACGTATATATACGTTCGCTACCCAAGTGCCGCGAATATTTTGAAAAATAAAAAAATCGTGTTTTTTTTTTTTTGTAGAAAAAAAGAGCACATTTTTCTAAGTCTTATAGGGTAAAAAAAAATTTAAGGTCAGTACTTACCGAGACATGAGGCCACGAAGTTGGCACTTGGCGATCACTTGACGGCAACATGGAGCGCTGCCACTTGCAGAAACTCTACATATTTACCGTTTTTTTCCATTTTTTTTTTTTTTACTTTTCTTGGTTTTCATGATATGATACTTATGTTTTATAGTAAATCTTTTGATTTCAATGTCAGTTGTTGATTATACACCAATAATATATACAAAATTATTATCATACTGTCACAAACACATGTACACACTGACAGGTGATTTTGCACACCTGGCTGAACCACACATTATTATCTACAACTATATACAAGTATTTACATGTCCCACTTATGTTTCTAGAACTCCACGATTGTATGATACTTCATGAAGCATGAATTCATAGAGTGCCACCTCACACTGGTGACATATGTATCGTGTGTCCTTCCACTGTTGGGGTCGTTTTGTGGTGGTAGCACACACAACACACTTTTTCTGGGAATGCTTCTTCTTTGGGGTAGGTGGTATTGGTACCAGGTAGTGACAGTTAGGGATGATTCAGTCTGGCACTTCCCCACTGGCTGTGGTTGTGGTTGGGGGATAGGTTGTGGTGTGACAGGTCACTGTTGAGGGGCAGGTACAGGTGTGGTACCATTCTTTTTTGCTATCTGTTTTATGACATTCAGGGAGAATTTTGCAAAACGTTGTCGTTTTCCAATCTTTATTTCATACATATTGAATGTATTGAGCACTGCAATGTCTACAAGGTAGAAAAACAGTTTTGTATACCACTTGAGATTCCTACGCATACAATCAACGAGCTCTATCATCATGTCACTTGTCAACTAGTCGCATATTGTTTGTATAGTCGACAACAGCAGCTGGCTTGACAATACGTTCATTGGTCTCCCTGTTCACTTTTGTTGAGAAATGGTTTACCAGCTAAGGTTAAAGATTAAATATAGGGGGTACTTAGCTAATAAGACAGCTATCGCCCACACAGCCGCCCCTGCAGGCGAGGTCTTGAAAAGCTGTCTTATCCACTTCACAACAGGCTGTAATAGAGTATATTATGTTAATAATAATTTACCCCTAGGGGGTGTTATGTCAGCATATTTCATTCACTGATTGCTGATGGGACTTACTTGTGTGGACTCAAAAGTCCGCACCTCACTGCCGACTATAGGTTGATTACAAACTCCTTGTGACACAAGAACTGTGCAGTCCCACGTACTACAAAAAATCTGTAACCTACATTGCTCTTGTAGCATGAGCTATGGTGTTCTTTACACTCTTGACAGGTATCGGTGACTTGATAGAGGCTGAAGTGACCTTGGATGTCCACGTCTTCCATAGTCTAGGAATAGGCACACTGGTACACTATGTTTCACAAGGTTTGTCTTCATTTTTCACAATCTTATCACTAAAGAAACTGATCACACTTCTCTGTAAGTGTTTATCGTGTTTTGTGAGACACTAAATTCACACTAATGCACGGATCAGTGTTCTTTGTTGGTTATCATGGCGTCAGTGTGACTCCCAGTAGGGTGAAAAGTAATCTGACCTCACAGCATCCTACGCTGCTGCAATGCCCATAGAACATAAAGGAAAAGCTGACCTAATACTTTTTGCTTCCTTGCCAAACTTCCTCCATGAAGCAAAGCAAAATGCTTAATTCTTGCTGTCTTAAGCATGGACAACAATGTACACTATCTTTACCATGGTAATAAAGTGGGAGCAGGATTTTCCTTAATTGTCCTGCTAAGGTAAGAGATGGACTGTCTCTTATTAAACTACACTTTGCAACACTGGACTCTTGCAAGGGGTGGCAGTCACTTGACCACGTCACAAACTCGTTTTGCATCTAGGATCAATTACTTGCTGTAGCAGTAAACAAGATGTTTGCCCCTTTTGAGAGGGCTGGGCCCCTCAGGGCTGAAAGGGGCTGTTACCCCCTCCTGGAGAAAATTTCTCCACAACTTTGTCTATTTGTACCACCTCATTTCTGTGGATGGTTGACAGCAATGTCACGTCCCGTTTGTCATGCCACGTCAGTGCCATAATGTCATTGGCATGACACACTTGCACTGCACCTTCAACACTGCCTCCACTGAACCTTGGCATAAGTTTTCTATTCCTTCTCACTGTTCCACATATATCAGTATTGTTCATACGTAGGAAATCAGCGAGCATAGGGCTTGCATACCAGTTGTCTGTGTACAATGTATGGCCCTTGCCAAGGTATGGTTCCATAATTTTTCGAACATCACCAGAAATGCCCAACATGCGCCTGGTATCGTCGAGTGTGTTTTTCCCTGTGTATACAATCACATCCAACACAAGACCACTCTTGTGGAGAAATTTTCTCCAGGAGGGGGGTATCAGCCCCTTCAGCTCCTTTCAGCCCTTTCAGCCCTGAGGGGACCAGCCCTCTCAGAAGGGGCAAGCATCTTGTTTACTGCTACAGTGAGTAATTGATCCCAGATGCAGTACCAGTATGTGACGTGGCTCGACGCTCCGTGCGGTCCTGTGTTGCAAAGTGTAGCTTAATAAAAGACAGTTCATCTCTTACCTTAGCAGGACAATTAAGGAAAATCCTGCTCCCACTTTATTACCATAGTAAAGATAGTGGACATTGTTGTCTATGCTTAAGACAGCAAGATTTAAACATTCTGCTTTGCTTCATGGAGGAAGTGGCAAGGAAGCAAAAGCAATAGGTCACCTTTTCCTTTGTGCTAGGGGAGTAACGGCGTGGGGTGCTGTGGCGTCTTCAGATTACTTTTGACTCTACTGAGAGTGACATTGATGCCAGGATAACCAACAAAGAACGATCTGTGCGTTAGTGTGAACAAAGTATCTCATAAAACACAATAAACACTTAAGAGAAGTGTGATCAGCTTCTTTAGTGATAAGACTGTGAACAATAAAGACAAATCTTGTGGAACATAGTGTACCAGTGTGCGTATTCCTTGACTATGGAAGACGAGGACATCCAAGGACACTTCAGCTTCTATCAAGTCACTGATATCTGTCGAAGGTGTGAAGAACACCATAGCTCACGCTACAAGAGCAAGGTAGGTTACGAATTTCTTGTAGTACGGGGGACTGCGCAGTTCTTGAGTCGCAACGAGTTTGTAATCAACCTATAGTCGGCAGTAAGGGGGGGACTTTTGAGTCCACACAAGTAAGTTTGTCAGCAATCAGTGAATGAAATATGCTGACATAACACCCCCTAGGGGTAATTTATAATCTTACAAATTATAACTCATTTACAGCCCATTCAGAGATGACTTCGACAGCTTCTCAAGACCTCGTCTGCAGGGGCAGCTGTGCAGGTGATGAGCTGTCTTTCTAAGTTAAGTACAAACTCTTTAAACTTAGGTGGTAATGCCATTTCTCAACATATTGGTCATGCTCGAACCGGATAAAGGCCACACTGTGGTCCAAATATGTTGTACTACAGTGTACAAATAACCTACTAGCCAAGGTCCTTCGAAAAAAGCTGTAAAACTAGTGATTTACAATATAATCAGTATATATGAGTCCCTCCAGTGACATTTATAGTGTATAGTGAAGGAAGTGTATAACATCGTTATTTACGATTAATCATCGTTGTCAGGCTGACACAGCAAACTCAAGCCATAAACACCAGCCACATGTACTGTGTACCCTTCATGGTCATTGACCCTGAGGTTAAGCTTAGTAGGTCAGTAGTGTCTGACTGATTATTGCTGACTTAAGCATAACAAAAACTCAGCTGTTTATAGCAGTACAGTGTTTTTTTAAACACTCTAAGTGTGGTGCTAAAATTTTCAGTATACCATTAAAATGGCTTGTTTGCAAACTCAGTTTCAGTCTTTACAGACTAAGATTACACAATTAGAAAATCTAATTTCAGTCTGTATAGGATTAACTCAAGATACAAACATAGATTTTGATGATCTTGAAGTTAAATCTGAATTACTTACACAACGTCTGGAAATAATTAACTCAGACTATACACATTATGAAAATAAATTTCTTGAATCAGACCCATCTGAGGATGAAATTAAAAATGTTTTGGATACATTTAGTAATCAACAATTTTTTTTTATATATTTTATTAAAACATTTCAGTACATGGAATAATAATTAACACAGAAAACAAACCATCAACAGGTATATATAAAATACATAGATAGGTAGGACATATACACATGCACATCATCCACACATATACATATATATATATACATATACATACACATACACACACACATATATATACACACACACACACACATACACACACATATATATATATATATATATATATATATATATATATATATATATATATATATATATATATATATATATATATATATATATATATATATATATATATATATATATACATACATATACATACACACTTATACATTCATATATATATACATATACACACATATACATTCACACATACATACACTTATACATACATACACAAACATATATATTTTATTTAAACAGTACATGAAACAATAAATAACACATAAAACGATATGATAACTGATATCTATATAATACATAGATAGGTCGGGGAAAACTTATCTAACTTTGACAATACGAATAAGAACAAACTAATACTCAGGAGCCCAGTAAATTTAAAACTAAACTCATCTGCAATAATGACATTATACATATACAGTGAACAACAACCATAATATAGGAAACACAGTTTCCAACTAAGTGGACTTGACACCACAATGATAATACAATACAAAATTATCCTTCAAACTCCATACAAGTGAAACTATGTCCACTGTCAAGTGACTAGACAAATCAATCCACATTAATTAAAACATTAGGTAATGATGTAATTATTGAGCTCGGTAAGACATGTTAAAACCAATAAATAATAACTGACTCTTATTTACACATCATATACATATGATGTTCATAAATTTATTCCAAACCATACTGTGACCTGTAACCCATAATGGTTACAATACTATATAGCAATAGTACATTTGTTTGATGGAGATTTAAAAGTCACGGTCTGACACATGAAAACTGTACTACGAGTCCAAGGATAATAAAAACAATTTAATGAACTCCTATTTTACCTTCGTTACACTTTCTCGTACCCAAACACAACCTTACTTATTACTCTCACACCAAACCACACTGTTGAGAAATGGCATTACCAGCTAAGCTTAATTTTAAATTTAAATATACACTTAGCTGATAAAAGACAGCAAATCGTCTACACAGCCGCCCCTGCAGACGAGGTCTTGAAAAGCTGTCGAAGTCATCTCTCAACGGGCTGTAAAGAGTTATAATTTGTAAGATTATAAATTACCCCTAGGGGGTGTTATATCAGCATATTTCATTCACTGATTGCTGACAAACTTACTTGTGTGGACTCAAAAGTCCGCCCCTTACTGCCGACTATAGGTTGATTACAAACTCCTTACGAATCAAGAACTGCGCAGTCCCCCGTACTACAAGAAATTCATAACCTACCTTGCTCTTGTAGCGTGAGCTATGGTGTTCTTCACACCTTCGACAGATATCGGTGACTTGATAGAAGCTGAAGTGTCCTTGGATGTCCACGTCTTCCATAGTCTAGGAAAACGCACACTGGTACACTATGTTCCACAAGATTTGTCTTTATTGTTCACAATCTTATCACTAAAGAAGCTGATCACACTTCTCTTAAGTGTTTATTGTGTTTTATGAGACACTTTGTTCACACTAACGCACAGATCATTCTTTGTTGGTTATCCTGGCATCAGTGTCACTCTCAGTAGAGTCAAAAGTAATCTGAAGACGCCACAGCACCCCACACCGTTACTGCCCCAGCACAAAGGAAAAGCTGACCTAGTACTTTTGCTTCCTTGCCACTTCCTCGATGAAGCAAAGCAGAATGTTTAAATCTTGCTGTCTTAAGCATACCTGGAGTTTACCTGGAGAGAGTTCCGGGGGTCAACGCCCCCGCGGCCCGGTCTGTGGCCAGGCCTCCTGGTGGATCAGAGCCTGATCAACCAGGCTGTTGCTGCTGGCTGCACGCAAACCAACGTACGAGCCACAGCCCGGGTGGTCAGGAACCGACTTTAGGTGCTTGTCCAGTGCCAGCTTGAAGACTGCCAGGGGTCTGTTGGTAATCCCCCTTATGTATGCTGGGAGGCAGTTGAACAGTCTTGGGCCCCTGACACTTATTGTACGGTTTCTTAACGTGCTAGTGACACCCCTGCTTTTCATTGGGGGGATGTTGCATCGTCTGCCAAGTCTTTTGCTTTCGTAGTGAGTGATTTTCGTGAGCAAGTTCGGTACTAGTCCCTCTAGGATTTTCCAGGTGTATATAATCATGTATCTCTCCCGCCTGCATTGCAGGGAATACAGTTTTAGGAACCTCAAGCGCTCCCAGTAATTGAGGTGTTTTATCTCCGTTATGCGCGCCGTGAAGGTTCTCTGTACATTTTCTAGGTCAGCAATTTCACCTGCCTTGAAAGGTGCTGTTAGTGTGCAGCAATATTCCAGCCTAGATAGAACAAGTGACCTGAAGAGTGTCATCATGGGCTTGGCCTCCCTAGTTTTGAAGGTTCTCATTATCCATCCTGTCATTTTTCTAGCAGATGCGATTGATACAATGTTATGGTCCTCGAAGGTGAGATCCTCCGACATGATCACTCCCAGGTCTTTGACGTTGGTGTTTCGCTCTATTTTGTGGCCAGAATTTGTTTTGTACTCTGATGAAGATTTAATTTCCTCGTGTTTACCATATCTGAGTAATTGAAATTTCTCATCGTTGAACTTCATATTGTTTTCTGCAGCCCACTGAAAGATTTGGTTGATGTCCGTCTGGAGCCTTGCAGTGTCTGCAATGGAAGACACTGTCATGCAGATTCGGGTGTCATCTGCAAAGGAAGACATGGTGCTGTGGCTGACATCCTTGTCTATGTCGGATATGTCCACTATCTTTACTATGGTAATAAAGTGGGAGCAGGAGTTTCCTTAATTGTCTTGCTAAGGTAAGAGATGAACTGTCTTTTATTAAACTACACTCTGCAACACTGGTGCAAGGAGCAGCGGTCGCGTGACCATGTCGCATACTCGTACTGCATCTGCGATCAATTACCCACTGTAGAAGTAAACAAGATATTTGCCCCTTCTGAGAGGGCCGGGCCCCTCAGGGCTGAAAGGGCTGAAAGGGCTGAAAGGGGCTGAAGGGGCTGATACCCCCCTCCTGGAAAAAATTTCTCCACACTGGGGGGCGGCAGAGGTTCGCTGCAGGTGAACTATTCATCACTTAACATTAATTTGATTTTCTCACTCGCCACCACTGCTGCTTGTGTTTTCTGAACAGCTTTAGTCTGTGTGGTTTCTGGAGAATCACTAACTTTGTTTTCAACACTGTGTAATTCTAACAGTACTAGTTTATTTATTGTCCGCTTATTCACTACACCTTTGCTTAAAACATCAACTGTTCTGATGATTCCATTTGCATCAGGATATATGGTCACAATTTTTCCAAGTAGCCATTGGGACCTCGGACCATCATTGTCAATATTCACTATGTCACCAGGTCTTAAGGACTTATGATTTTCAAGAACACCAGCTCCATAGAAGTGTTCTCTCAATGAGATGAGATAGTCTTCTCGCCAAATTTTCTCCCAACGTTCAATCACTTTATTAAGGTGTTTGAATTAACGTCTAAGTTGCTCAGGTTCGAAATAAGTAGGATCCTCGATGATTTCTTTATCATTCATGTGAGGAACAGGTTCGAGCCTTCTGCCATGGAATAAATTGTCCAGATCATCGGTAACATAAGTTAGAGGTCTGTTGTTAACTCTATTTCATATTTTAGTCACAACTGTACGGAATTCTTCTAAGTCGATTCTTTGACGATGAAGAGTCTTCCTTAAACAACGTTTTACAATGCCGATCATTCTTTCATAAAATCCGCCGTGCCATGGAGATTTAGGAGGAATGTATCTCCAACGACAACTGTTTTGATTCAGCATCTGTTGTACTTCTGGTTGATCAAAGATCTTGCTTAGCAGCACCAGCAACAAAGTTCGTTGCATTATCTGAAATCATCAGTCTGGGACATGCCCTTCTGGCTGCAAACCTTCTGAATAATTTGATAAAGGTTTCAGCAGACATGTCAGTGGCTACTTCTAGATGTACTGCTCTAGTTGTAGCACAAGTGAGCAAACAGATGTACACTTTCATGGGAACTTTGTCAACTGTTTTGGTTAAAATTATTGGTCCAGTGTAATCTACACCTGTCACCTCAAATGGAGTGACATGACAAATTCTTTCAGAGGGATATGGAGGTGGACCTGGATACTGGCATACTCGCATATCGTAGTGACGACAAGTAATACAGTCCTTTATTTGTTTTTTCACACTTTGTCGACCTTGAGGTATCCAGTAGGATTGTCGTATATGACAAAGTGTGTCAGCTACCCCACCATGTAACACGTTACTGGGGGCGTTTTGCACAATCAGTTTTGTTAGCCAATGATTCTTGGGGATCAATATTGGATGTATGGCTTCTTTAGGTAGTGAAGAATTATGAATTCTTCCTCGACATCTTATAATCTTTTCTGAGTCGAGATAAAGTCCTAAAGAATTAATCATGACAGGTTTCTTTGGGGATTTATCTAGTGTTTCTAGAAATTTATATTCTGTAGAGAAAACATTTTTCTGTATTAGTTTCATCCAGTATTTAATGGATTCAAGATATTCATAATCAGGTTCTATTCCTTTAATGAATTTATGGACAAGAGCTGTAACTCTTAAGAGTTTACCCAAAGATGAGTATTTAGATCCATCAATGACTATTTCTGTCGTGTCTGCAGAATTTACACAACTTATTTCTGCTGTGTTCAAGCAGACTGTTTCTTCTGGCATAATGTGAGCTTTTTGCTGAGACCAGTTATTTTCATTAGAGAGCCAGTTCGGTCCGTGGAGCCATAATTTATTATCCACAAATTTCTTGAGTGGGACACCACGTGACAACATATCAGCTGGATTCTCTTGGGTAGAGACGTGGAGAAAGAGATAATCTCTCTGCATCTCTTTTATTTCTGCTACTCTGTTCTGTACATAGACCAACTTACTCTTATTATTTCTTAACCACTGGAGAACTGCTTCATTATCACTCCAGATCACGGTTTTTTCAATAGTGAGATGACCAAGTACTTTGTTGAGATGGACAGCTAAATTTGTACCTACATAGAGTGCTGTCAGTTCCAATTGTGGTACTGTTCTGACCTTCAAGGGTGTTACCCTGGCCTTTGAGGTAATTAGTGTACATCCTTCAGCATTACTCATGTAAGCTACAGCGCCATAACCTCTGGTTGACGCATCACAGTACACATGTAATGTGTACTTGTTTCCCTCTTGACCTATTTGTCTGGGAAGTTTAATTTGATGAAGTTGTTTAAACTCCTTGGATATTTCATCCCATGCTTGACTCATTTCTAGAGGCAAGTTCTCATCCCATCCAATTTTGAGCTTCCATGCATCTTGCATAAGCATTTTACCCTTTATGGTAATTGGTGAGACGAGTCCTAGAGGTTCAAAACATTGTGATACCTCTGACAGTAAACTACGTTTAGTGAATGTACTGCATGATTTATTGTTTATCTTTTTGAGACTCAAAGTATCTTCCTGTGTTCCAATTAAGTCCCAGCATATTGTTGCAATCAGGAATTTCAGCTTCAGGGAAATCTTCTTTGATAAGTTCCCTTAATTCCTTTGAATTAGTATTCCACATCCTTAGAGGCATATTTGCTTCCTTCATCTCCTTGTTAGCTTCTCTGTATAAGGATTTCAAATCCTCCTCTTTATTCACACTACCTTGAAGATTGTCCACATAGAAACTTTTCTTTAAGATTTCTTTGAAGGGACTTTCAGATTTCTTCAAATGTGTATTCAGAGTAGTTTCTAGTAAGAATGGAGATGATGTTGCACTAAATAATACTGATTTGAAACGATAAGTTTTCACAGGACTTTGAGGATCATGTGGATTTTCAGGCCACAAGAATCGAGTATAATCTCTATCTATTTCTTGTAGTCCTACTCTTAAGAAGGACTTGGAAATATCAGCCGTGTAGGCATATGGGTTTGTGCTAAATTTCATAAGCACGTCTCCAAGCTTCTCAGTTAGTGAGGGTCCGGTCATCAGACAATCATTAAGACTTGCTACATCTTTATTTGCACGTGCGCTGCAATTTTATACAACACGTAGTGGAGTGGTTTCAGAATCTTTTCTGACTCCATGGTGCGGGAGATAATGAGCGTTTGTCTTCAACTTATCTTCGACTATTTCCTCAATGAATTTGTTGTCCAACTGTTCTTGTATGATATTATCATAGACAGTCAGTAGCTCTGGATTCTTCCTCAGATTCATGTATTTGTGCTTTCATCTGTCCGAAAGCCATGCGATAATTTATAGGCAGATGTGGTGGATTTAATTTCCATGGTAACCTAACCCAATACGGTCCATCTTTATACTTGACAGTGTCCAAATATTGGTTATAAGTCTGAGACTCTTGTGGGCTTGGTTTATTTACATCAATACCTATCGCATCTAAATCCCACAACTTATCAACTGGTTCATTCATTTCTTCCAGTAATGATAATTTTTGCTGTGGTACATGATCAGCGGTTATTCTCGTAACTAGTACATTTTCCAGTGAATCAATATCAGCTTCTTTCCCACTTTGAGAGGGAATGGGACCACATATCATGTGGCCTCCTGCTGTTTTCAGCAAGAGAACATCATGTTTACTTACTATATTTTGCACAAAACAGTGATAATAATCACTTCTAATAATTAAATCAATTGGACTAATAGTGCCCGTCTGTATGTCAGGACAGGCTAACTTGACCTTAGCTGCTTTCAGTGCTGCAACTGTTTCTTTTAATCCCTGGATCTGCACAGACTTAGGCAAATCATCTACTACCACGGCTTCTACTGTCTTTTTCCTGTTTCCTAGACCAACAGTGATTCTGGCTAGGTCATATGTCTGTTTACCAGAATTGTGGAAAAAACCAGCTATATCTAACTGTACTTTGGCATAGGGTTGTTTATTCAGTTTCTGCAACTCTGTTCTTCTTATGAAGGACCTTTGTGAGCCTTGATCAAATAGTGTTAGCACATTGGTTTTGTGTAATTTATTAGATAACTCAACTCGAGCTATCGGGAGAGCAGTTGCTTTAAACTTATCTCTCACATTTAATGCTGTTGCTTGTTGACTTCCTGATTCTGTGGAAGTCTTCTGCTGTTCAGCAAAAGTATTTTGGCATAATGCTGTATGATGCATACCCTTGCATTTAAAACACTTCTTCAGTGAGCATTTTCCTCCCTTGTGTTCACCTAAACACTTGATGCACCTTTTCAGCTGATGAACACGTTGTTTACGTACACATTTTGGAGTACGTTTATGTGTGACAGTCTGTTTACTGTCTATTGTATTCACAGCTTGATAAATGCCTATATGGGATTTCCCATTCTGTGTTTTAGTGGGAGTAAGTATACTCTTGATATACTGAGTTGAAGGTTTGTTATCCACGGGATTTGTGGATTTTTCATCTTGTCTCGTTGCTTGCATGCATGAAACTATTGTTTGTAAACCATTGCTAATTTCCTCACAGGTGAAATAGCGTTTATTGAACATAATATTTAATCGTTCAATAGTTTGTGGTGACAACTTATCTTGTACAATACCACTGATAAACCAATCACATTGCCTTAGGTCATATTTAGCACCTAGAGCTCTGAGACTATTGTCTAATGTGATTCTAAATGCCTGTAAGTCTGAAAAACAATGTTTGGGTGGCTTCAAGCTTGATATTAAGACTGCATGTCTAACTCGAGCCTTGTCATCGTCAAAGTAATTGTCTGCTAAGACACGTAAGGCTATCTGATAATTGCCTTTAAGCACCGGAAATGACTTAATCAGTTCATAGGGTTCTCCCTTCACAAGACATTTAAGATAATTGAACTTAGCAATCTCATCTATGTCAGTTCGTGAATTTACTATGGAGTGAAAACCACTAATGAATTCTTCATAATTATGACCTTGGAAGATAGGTAATGACAATGTAGGTAAGCTTGGTAATGGGACACTTGTTGTTACAGGTGTAACAGGTGTTTGACCACTAGTTACGGTAGGTCTCTGTGCCAGAGTTTTGCGGCAGATAGCCTGTACTCCTGTCCACCTTAATTGTTGATTACTAAAAGCATCCAAAACATTTTTAATTTCATCCTCAGATGGATCTGATTCAAGAAATTTATTTTCATAATGTGTATAGTCTGAGTTAATTATTTCCAGACGTTGTGTAAGTAATTCAAATTTGACCTCAAGATCATCAAAATCTATGTTTGTATCTTGAGTTAATCCTATACAGACTGAAATTAGATTTTCTAATTGTGTAATCTTAGTCTGTAAAGACTGAAACTGAGTTTTCAAACAAGCCATTTTAATGGTATATCGAAATTCTAGCACCACACTTAGAGTGTTTAAAAAACACTGTACTGCTATAAACAGCTGAGTTTTTGTTATGCTTAAGTCAGCAATAATCGAGTCAGACACTACTGACCCACTAAGCTTAACCCCAGGGTCAATGACCATGAAGGGTACACAGTACATGTGGCTGGTGTTTATGGCTTGAGTTTGCTGTGTCAGCCTGACCACGATGATTAATCGTAAATAACGATGTTATACACTTCATTCACTATACACTATAAATGTCACTGTATAACTGTAAATCACACGTGAATATTACTTACACATATAAATGTCACTGTTAATATGTATTTGAAAGCTTACACTTTATGTATAAGTTCCTTTAATATAACAGGTAGATCTATGAGAAACAAACTTTAACACAATCTTATCTCTTAATTTCTGTTTATAAACATTATAAACACTATGTGTATATACACTCAGACAAACCGAACATCAGCTGGGTTGTTGTTGTCTTAATCAGCGATTTTCGAGATTGGAGCAGTGGATGCAGGGTGCCATCCCCCGTTTTCTTGTTGGGTGAGTCACCCAGCTCCCGTTTTCTTTGGGTGAACGCTGGGTGAGTGCCCGTTTTCTTTTGGCTGCCCATTCTCTGTGATTGAGTCTGGAGGGACTCATTTATACTGATTTAAATTATAAAACACTAGTTTTACAGCTTTTTTTGAAGGACCTTGGCTCGTAGATTATTTGTACACTGTAGTACAACAAATTTGGACCACAGTGTGGCCTTTATCCAGTTCGAGCACGACCAAAATGTTGAGAAATGGCATTACCATCTAAGCTTAATTTTAAATTTAAATATAGGGAACACTTAGCTGATAAAAGACAGCAAATCGTCTACACAGCCGCCCCTGCAGACGAGGTCTTGAAAAGCTGTCGAAGTCATCTCTAAACGGGCTGTAAAGAGTTATAATTTGTAAGATTATAAATTACCCCTAGGGGGTGTTATGTCAGCATATTTCATTCACTGATTGCTGACAAACTTACTTATGTGGACTCAAAAGTCTGCCCCTTACTGCCGACTATAGGTTGATTACAAACTCCTTGCGACTTAAGAGCTGCGCAGTCCCCCGTACTACAAGAAATTCATAACCTACCTTGCTTTTGTAGCATGAGCTATGGTGTTCATCACACCTTCGACAGATATCGGTGACTTGATAGAAGCTAAAGTGTCCTTGGATGTCCACGTCTTCCATAGTCTAGGAAAATGCACACTGGTACACTATGTTCCACAAGATTTGTCTTTATTGTTCACAATCTTATCACTAAAGAAGCTGATCACACTTCTCTTAAGTGTTTATTGTGTTTTATGGGACACTTTGTTCACACTAACGCACAGATCGTTCTTTGTTGGTTATCCTGGCATCAGTGTCACTCTCAGTAGAGTCAAAAGTAATCTGAAGACGCCACAGCACCCCACGCCGTTACTGCCCCCAGCACAAAGGAAAAGCTGACCTAGTACTTTTGCTTCCTTGCCACTTCTTCGATGAAGCAAAGTAGAATGTTTAAATCTTGCTGTCTTAGGCATAGACAACAATGTCCACTATGTTTACTATGGTAATAAAGTGGGAGCAGGATTTTCCTTAATTGTCTTGCTAAGGTAAGAGATGAACTGTCTTTTATTAAACTACATTCTGCAGCACTGGTGCAAAGAGCAGTGGTCGCTTGACCACGTCACATACTCGTACTGCATCTGCGATCAATTACCCACTGTAGCAGTAAACAAGATATTTGCCCCTTCAGAGAGGGCTGGGCCCCTCAGGGCTGAAAGGGCTGAAAGGGGCTGAAGGGGCTGATACCCCCCTCCTGGAGAAAATTTCTCCACACACGCACTCAAAACACATACGAGAGACCAGTCCTTTTACGTTTTTGCGTCATACAAATTCCATCAATCCGGAACACGGAAACTACAGTAGGTATATGGAAAACTATGC
The DNA here is from genome assembly GCF_038502225.1 of Cherax quadricarinatus. NCBI lineage: Eukaryota > Metazoa > Arthropoda > Malacostraca > Decapoda > Parastacidae > Cherax > Cherax quadricarinatus. The sequence goes on from NC_091302.1 coordinate 22,845,741, forward strand.
TCCCAACGATTCCCAAACAACAGCTTGTTCCTACACTTGGTTTGATACATAACTGCTATAATACCGTGTACCCTCTCAATTGTTCCAGCTGTCCGGAGCACCCAAGATTTATGAATAAAATCTGATACTAACATCCCCAATGCCCTTTCGAAATCATCCGGGACCCCCCCCACGTCTGAACTAAGGACACGTAAGGGAGACAAACCCCCCCACCCACGCACCTAATAAGTCTACCGAGCCAACAGCGCATGGCTTCTAACCGCTCGCAGAAATAAATCGCATGAAAAACAGTTTCTTCTATCCCACAATCGCTACAGGACGGAATATGATGTAACCATCGTGTACACAAAATGGACCCGGACAGCAAGATATTATGAAAAAATTTATATACCGTTTCACGAACTACGGGTCGCAACCGAAGATCCACCAGACGGTTCCAAATATCAGCCCAAGCGTACAACGGAAACTGGCTACAGACCAGTGCCATGTCAGCTTCCATAGTCGCCCGAACTAAGATACGCAAATTGCACTTGCACGGATTCGAAACAACTGTAAGCGTGCGCAACATATCTACGCATATATGGCGATCATGCCCCTTAACACACTCGCACAGGTATTGATACGTCTCGCTAACTGGATTACCTGCCAATCGCAGGTATTGCACATATGTATGCTTGACAATAAGGGCAAGCATTGAAGCATGAAAATCTAATAATCCCAAACCCCCTTTGCGAACACTTAAACTAAGCACACTGTGTCGTAACCAGCAACAACGACTTCCCCAGATAAACCGAAACACAAGCACCAATAAACGTGTCTCATCTCTTGGGCACAACAAAGATACACGCACAACATGCCACACTTTAGCATATAGGATGGAGTTAGTAACTATCACCCGTTGGTGGAGAGTTAACCCATGTAATCTCAGCATACCCACACGCAGGATTACGCTATCAACCACCATCTTAGAATTGAGTACACGTCCTTCAGTACTACTAGCCACATGAATTAACCCGCATATTTTCAAGGATTCACGCACCACCCACGGACTCTCCACGGAGATTGGACCTCGTTGCCACGGCCCTAAAAGTAATAGTCCAGACTTATCCTTATTACATATCATACCCGTTGCCTCGCTAAAAGTGGTCACAATACGATCTACGGCAGACAAACTACCGGCATCTGTAAGCATGAGTGTTGTATCATCAACATAGCCAACAATATGGATGGCCCTACCGCACTGCCCATTACATGGATGCTGCTCACACCCAGCTGCTCCATTATGATTTTCAACACTCAATGACCAACGTTATCAAATGCAGCCTTCCAATCTAATGCCAAAATTCCTCCCCCCCCTACCCATTTCACTTGGGTGGTCGCGAACGAAATCACCAAGTACCTTTTGGCTTAAATACAGCGATTGTCCCGGAATACCAGCCTGACCTGGATGTAAAACCTTCTCTAGGATGGATTTAAGGCGATTGCACAAAATTTTTGCATATAATTTATAATCAGTGTTTAACAGGGTAATCGCCCTGTAATCATGTATATCGGTACATTCGGTTTTTTTCGGACCAAGAACCATAATACCTTCTCTCTGAAACTTACTTAAACAACCCCAATTTTTCATACTATTTAATAACCTAACAAGAAACTCACTTAACTCGCCCCAGAATTCTAAATAAAATTCACATGGCAACCCGTCTGACCCCGGCGATTTTCCATTTTTCATGTCCTGCAAAGTTGTCCATATTTCATCAGCACTAACAGGCCCCATAGCATATAGCTGTTCATCCTCTATTAATTTACTAGTCACCCACGACTGGACGACATCCATGGCAACAGTACGATCTCGACTACCACTAAATGTATCACGGTAAACTATGTCAGCATAAAGTCTCATATGATCGGTATCCATTATCGTCGTACCCGACGGGAAGGACTCAACCCCGTCCCGCACCATAAAACCCATTATATTGAACGCCCGACGACGCTGATTTTGTTCACGTAGAACATATGCAGATGGTCGGTCTCCCCAAAGGACTTAATCAATTCCCGCCGCAATTTGCGTCCCTTGAAATAACTGATTTTGTAAATCCGATATTTCCACTTTTAGGGCGGCGATGGTGGTTACCGGATATTCTGCACGTGGCTCCTAACACGCACGTAATTGATGCCATAAGTAATTTAACTTCCCATAACGTAATTGTACCGCCTCTTTACTCATTGCCCGAAAAAAGGATTTAATACAGGGTTTACCCCTTACATCCCACCACTCTAATATATCTACGACATCCATCCCATTATTCCATAATTGAGACCACATCCGACGAAATAGATCATGAATTTCATCTCCGTTTAAAAGACTAACATTTAATTTCCAAAATCGAGGAACGACTTGTGGCAAACCAGCCCAGGCGAGACGTACCAATACCGCACGATGATCAGTAAAATGTTCATCACATGTCTGGACACTATGTCAATAGCATGCACTACATAGATCCTATCGAGTCGAGCCGCGTAACCCTGTCAGACAAAAGTAAAATCCACCCCACCAACTACATCACCTCCCACGTTGCGCAACGCAACCCCTTGCAAAATATCACCCAAAAGTTGAGAATAAAACCCACTACCCCGCGGTTCCACGTCCCGACGTCGTGTAACGCAATTCCAGTCACCTCCCACGACGGTTACCGCGGGTAGCAACCGGAAGTGATACACAAGCGTTTCCTGAAAAAAACAGATTTCTCGTACTCGCATCCCTCGCTGCAAGTCCATAAACGCTAATGAATCCGACTCTCATCGTACCCCACCACCCGTCAACGCACACTAAGCGACAGTCAGACCCAACTTCCCAATGATGTAGCCGAAAAGGACTGTTCTCTCGTATTAACACTGCCACACAACCCTTTAACCGTGGACTATTCACTCCATACACAACATAACCTCATATTCTCAATTCACCCACATCCCGATAATTGTGCTCTTGGAGAAACACAACATCAGGCTTAAAATGACATAAACACTGCTCAAAATCATCTTTCCTGTGAGTCGCCCGTAAACCATTGACATTTATAGTTAAACACTGGAATGTTGCTGGCTTTTGTCACACACATTCACTCGTAATACATTGAGACATTGAGCAACATCACTGTCTGTGCCACAAACATCGCCAAGCAGGAGGCTCGCCACCCTGGCATTGTCATCAAAGCCATTAGCCGCAATCGCGGCCCACGACTTTTTCCCAGGTCATTGTCCTGGTATCAGTTCATCATCACTACTTGAATTCCCTGCCGCCCGCTTACGGGAGCTCCCGTCGACAACGGTGCGAGCGGCCATGGTCATGTGTGCATGGACGTCCACACTAGTAATTATCACAGTGGGTCCGTCTGGAGTTGCAATCGTTGACGGTGGGCTACAAATGTTATTATCGGACGCCACTGGGGTGGATAGTGGTGCTGGACACTCCTCCACCGCACCATACAATTCCGGAAATGATACAGGGAGGTCTAGCTCTACCTCACGTGGTGGAACAACATCAGTTGATGTCGCTGCGACACCGTCATCAGTAACGCTCGCCTCCATACAGGGCAATGTTACACACGGTGAATCAGGTGTAGTGACAGGTACATCGAGGGAAGGCTGTTGAGGCGTTGGTGTCGGACGGACGCCCTCGCCTACCATGGACTCGGGGGCTTGTGTAGGAGCGTCTGACGACACACGCTGCTCACCCTGTTGACGGGAACGCCGACGATCACATTGATACGCCATGTGTCCATACGCGTCACATAACCGACACGTCTTCCTTTGCCCCGGGTAATACACACATACCTGAGTACGGTAGACGTCGAGGAGAACAAAAGATGGGATGGCAATTTTGATGGACATTTTTACTGAAAACAACCCGTCAGGTTTACCTTCAAATGGGCCATGGCTCCATACACCTGCATAAGTCTGGTGAATCATCCCAAATTTGGTGAAAACCTTACGGATTGCATGCTCATCAGCTTCGAAAGGGACGTTTCGAATCTTGACCCATGTGTAAGTGTGGGACACATCCCGAAGACACACTGCCACAGTTGAGTTCACCTGACAACGTAGATCTTGATAACGTTGAACAACATCCTCATACACTGTAGTAGTCGTAAACTTGACGAAAACCCGGGAAGCACCATTTAATGAAACACCATAGATGTCATCGTTGGACATCTTATATGTGTCTTGCAGGATTTGGAGTAGGAGGACGTCAACATTATGATCCAACAAAGATCCCTGCAAAATCTCCACACATACAGTGTTAACTCTTCGGAGGCTTCCCTCCATCTTGAGGGGTAATGTTGATTTTCGCCACCAGAGGGCGAGGCGCAGAGCACACAACCACTCAACTCGGTACCTGTGAGGCAACTGAGTAGCGTCTGCGCAAAGGTCCACTCGGCCCGAAAGCGAAGAGGACAATGTAATCAACAATTAAGGTGGACAGGAGTACAGGCTATCTGCCGCAAAACTCTGGCACAGAGACCTACTGTAACTAGTGGTCAAACACCTGTTACACCTGTAACAACAACAAGTGTCCCATTACCAAGCTTACCTACATTGTCATTACCTATTTTCCAAGGTCATAATTATGAAGAATTCATTAGTGGTTTTCAATCCATAGTAAATTCACGAACTGACATAGATGAGATTGCTAAGTTCAATTATCTTAAATGTCTTGTGAATGGAGAACCCTATGAACTGATTAAGTCATTTCCGGTGGTTAAAGGTAATTATCAAATAGCCTTACGTGTCTTAGCAGACAATTACTTTGACGATGACAAGGCTAGAGTTAGACATACAGTCTTAATATCAAGCCTGAGGCCATCCAAACATTGTTTTTCAGACTTAGAGGCATTTAGAATCACATTAGACAATAGTCTCAGATCTCTAGGTGCTAAATATGACCTAAGGCAATGTGATTGGTTTATCAGTGGTATTGTACAAGATAAGTTGTCACCACAAACTATTGAACGATTAAATATTATGTTCAGTAAACGCTATTTCACTTGTGAAGAAATTAGAATGGTTTACAAACAATAGTTTCATGCATGCAAGCAACGAGACAAGATGAAGAATCCACAAATCCAGTGGATAATAAACCTTCAACTCAGTATAAAAAGAGTATACCGACTCCCACTAAACCACATAATGGGAAATCCCATATAGGCATTTATCAAGCTGTGAATACAACAGACAGTAAACAGACTGTCATGCATAAACGTACTCCAAAATGTGTACTTTGTGATGGAACACATTGGGCACAGTATTGTATTCAATACACATCAATGGAGGCACGTAAACAACGTGTTCATCAGCTGCAAAGGTGCATCAAGTGTTTAGGTGAACACAAGGGAGGTAAATGCTCACTGAAGAAGTGCTTTAAATGCAAGGGTATGCATCATACAGCATTATGCCCAAATACTTTTGCTGAACAGCAGCAGACTTCCACAGAATCAGGAAGTCAACAAGCAACAGCATTAAATGTGAGAGATAAGTTTAAAGCAACTGCTCTCCCGATAGCTCGAGTTGAGTTATCTAATAAATTACACAACACCAATGTGCTAACACTATTTGATCAAGGCTCACAAAGGTCCTTCATAAGAAGAACAGTGTTGCAGAAACTGAATAAACAACTCTATGCCAAAGTACAGTTAGATATAGCTGTTTTTTTCCAAAATTCTGGTAAACAGACATATGACCTAGCCAGAATCACTGTTGGTCTAGGAAACAGGAAAAAGACAGTAGAAGGTGTGGTAGTAGATGATTTGCCTAAGTCTGTGAAGATCCAGGGATTAAAAGAAACAGTTGCAGCACTGAAAGCAGCTAAGGTCAAGTCAGCCTGTCCTGACATACAGACGGACACAATTAGTCCAATTGATTTAATCATTGGAAGTGATTATTATAAACTCTGTTGAGAATTTTGACCTTAACTGCTGTGTTTATTATAACTATATATAATGAACACTTAGCTGATAAATGACAGCAAATCGTCTACACAGCCGCCCCTGCAGACGAGGTCTAGAAGCTGTCGAAACCATCACAACAGTGGGCTGTCAAGAGATACAATTTGTAAGTATAAATTACCCCTAGGGGGTGTTATGTCAGCATATTTCATTCGATGATGGCTGACGAAATACTTACTTGTTTGGACTCAAAAGTCCACACCTTACTGCCGATTATAGGTTGATTACAACTCCTTGTGACTCAAGAATTGCGCAATCCCCCGATCTACAAGAAATTCGTAACATACCTTGCTCTTTGTAACGTGAGCTATGGTGTTCTCAACACCTTCGACAGATATCGGTGACTTGATAGAAGCTGAAGTGTCCTTGGATGTCCACGTCTTCAATTGTCTAGGAAACGCACACTGGTACACTATGTTCCACAAGATTTGTCTTTATTGTTCACAATGTATCACAAGAGAAGCTGATCACACCTCTCTTATGTTTATCGTGTTTTGTGAGACACTTTGTCCACACTAACGCACAGATCAGTGTTCTTTGTTGGTTATCCTGGCGTCAGTGTTACTCTCACTAGAGTCAAAGATAGTCTGCCAGACTCCACAGCGCTCCATGCTGTCACTGCCCCCAGCACAAAAAAAAGACGCTGACCTAGTACCTTGCATCCTTGTCACCTCCTCGATGAAGCAAAGCAGAATGTTTGTTTCTTGCTGTCTTAATCATAGACAACAATGTACACTATCTTTACTATGGTAATAAAGTGGGAGCAGGATTTTCCTTAATTGTCCTGCTAAGTAAGAGATGTACTGTCTCTTATAAAAATACACGTTGCAACACCGCTGCAAGGAGCAGAGGTCATTTGACTACGTGGCATAGCATCTGTGATCAATTACTCACTCTAGCAGTAAACAAGACGCTCGCCCCCTCTGAGTGGCCCCTCAGGGCTGAGAGGGCTGAAGGGGGCTGATACCCCCCTCCTGGAGAAAATTTCTCCACAATCATTGTTTTGTGCAAAATATAGTAAGTAAACATGATGTTCACTTGCTGAAAACAGCAGGAGGCCACATGATATGTGGTCCCATTCCCTCTCAAAGTGGGAAAGAAGCTGATATTGATTCAGTGGAAAATGTACTAGTTACGAGAATAACCGCTGATCATGTACCACAGCAAAAATTATCATTACTGGAAGAAATGAATGAACCAGTTGATAAGTTGTGGGATTTAGATGCGATAGGTATTGATAGTAGGTAGTAGGTTGGTAGACAGCAACCACCCAGGGAAGTACTACCATCCTGCCAGATGACTGTGAAACAAAAACCTGTAACTGTTTTGCATGATGGTAGGATTGCTGGTTTCTTTTTCTGTCTCATAAACACGCTAGATAACAGGGATATCTTGCTACTCCTACTTACACTTTGGTCACACTTCACAGACACGCACATGCATATATATATACATACATCTAGGTTTTTCTCCTTTTTCTAAATAGCTCTTGTTCTTCTTTATTTCTTCTATTGTCCATGGGGAAGTGGAAAAGAATCTTTCCTCCGTAAGCCATGCGTGTCGTATGAGGCGACTAAAATGCCGGGAGCAATGGGCTAGTAACCCCTTCTCCTGTAGACATTTACTAAAAAAGAGAAGAAGAAAAACTTTATAAAACTGGGATGCTTAAATGTGCGTGGATGTAGTGCGGATGACAAGAAACAGATGATTGCTGATGTTATGAATGAAAAGAAGTTGGATGTCCTGGCCCTAAGCGAAACAAAGCTGAAGGGGGTAGGAGAGTTTCAGTGGGGGGAAATAAATGGGATTAAATCTGGAGTATCTGAGAGAGTTAGAGCAAAGGAAGGGGTAGCAGTAATGTTAAATGATCAGTTATGGAAGGAGAAAAGAGAATATGAATGTGTAAATTCAAGAATTATGTGGATTAAAGTAAAGGTTGGATGCGAGAAGTGGGTCATAATAACCGTGTATGCACCTGGAGAAAAGAGGAATGCAGAGGAGAGAGAGAGATTTTGGGAGATGTTAAATGAATGTATAGGAGCCTTTGAACCAAGTGAGAGAGTAATTGTGGTAGGGAACCTGAATGCTAAAGTAGGAGAAACTTTTAGAGAGGGTGTGGTAGGTAAGTTTGGGGTGCCAGGTGTAAATGATAATGGGAGCCCTTTGATTGAACTTTGTATAGAAAGGGGTTTAGTTATAGGTAATACATATTTTAAGAAAAAGAGGATAAATAAGTATACAAGATATGATGTAGGGCGAAATGACAGTAGTTTGTTGGATTATGTATTGGTAGATAAAAGACTGTTGAGTAGACTTCAGGATGTACATGTTTATAGAGGGGCCACAGATATATCAGATCACTTTCTAGTTGTAGCTACACTGAGAGTAAAAGGTAGATGGAATACAAGGAGAATAGAAGCATCAGGGAAGAGAGAGGTGAAGGTTTATAAACTAAAAGAGGAGGCAGTTAGGGTAAGATATAAACAGCTATTGGAGGATAGATGGGCTAATGAGAGCATAGGCAATGGGGTCGAAGAGGTATGGGGTAGGTTTAAAAATGTAGTGTTAGAGTATTCAGCAGAAGTTTGTGGTTACAGGAAAGTGGGTGCAGGAGGGAAGAGGAGCGATTGGTGGAATGATGATGTAAAGAGAGTAGTAAGGGAGAAAAAGTTAGCATATGAGAAGTTTTTACAAAGTAGAAGTGATGCAAGGAGGGAAGAGTATATGGAGAAAAAGAGAGAGGTTAAGAGAGTGGTGAAGCAATGTAAAAAGAGAGCAAATGAGAGAGTGGGTGAGATGTTATCAACAAATTATGTTGAAAATAAGAAAAAGTTTTGGAGTGAGATTAACAAGTTAAGAAAGCCTAGAGAACAAATGGATTTGTCAGTTAAAAATAGGAGAGGAGAGTTATTAAATGGAGAGTTAGAGGTACTGGGAAGATGGAGGGAATATTTTGAGGAATTGTTAAATGTTGATGAAGATAGGGAAGCTGTGATTTCGTGTATAGGGCAAGGAGGAATAACATCTTGTAGGAGTGAGGAAGAGCCAGTTGTGAGTGTGGGGGAAGTTCGTGAGGCAGTAGGTAAAATGAAAGGGGGTAAGGCAGCTGGGATTGATGGGATAAAGATAGAAATGTTAAAAGCAGGTGGGGATATAGTTTTGGAGTGGTTGGTGCAATTATTTAATAAATGTATGGAAGAGGGTAAGGTACCTAGGGATTGGCAGAGAGCATGCATAGTTCCTTTGTATAAAGGCAAAGGGGATAAAAGAGAGTGCAAAAATTATAGGGGGATAAGTCTGTTGAGTATACCTGGTAAAGTGTATGGTAGAGTTATAATTGAAAGAATTAAGAGTAAGACGGAAAATAGGATAGCAGATGAACAAGGAGGATTTAGGAAAGGTAGGGGGTGTGTGGACCAGGTGTTTACAGTGAAACATATAAGTGAACAGTATTTAGATAAGGCTAAAGAGGTCTTTGTGGCATTTATGGATTTGGAAAAGGCGTATGACAGGGTGGACAGGGAGGCAATGTGGCAGATGTTGCAAGTGTATGGTGTAGGAGGTAGGTTACTGAAAGCAGTGAAGAGTTTTTACGAGGATAGTGAGGCTCAAGTTAGAGTATGTAGGAAAGAGGGAAATTATTTCCCAGTAAAAGTAGGCCTTAGACAAGGATGTGTAATGTCACCGTGGTTGTTTAATATATTTATAGATGGGGTTGTAAGAGAAGTAAATGCGAGGGTCTTGGCAAGAGGCGTGGAGTTAAAAGATAAAGAATCACACACAAAGTGGGAGTTGTCACAGCTGCTCTTTGCTGATGACACTGTGCTCTTGGGAGATTCTGAAGAGAAGTTGCAGAGATTGGTGGATGAATTTGGTAGGGTGTGCAAAAGAAGAAAATTAAAAGTGAATACAGGAAAGAGTAAGGTTATGAGGATAACAAAAAGATTAGGTGATGAAAGATTGAATATCAGATTGGAAGGAGAGAGTATGGAGGAGGTGAACGTATTCAGATATTTGGGAGTGGACGTGTCAGCAGATGGGTCTATGAAAGATGAGGTGAATCATAGAATTGATGAGGGAAAAAGAGTGAGTGGTGCACTTAGGAGTCTGTGGAGACAAAGAACTTTGTCCTTGGAGGCAAAGAGGGGAATGTATGAGAGTATAGTTTTACCAACGCTCTTATATGGGTGTGAAGCATGGGTGATGAATGTTGCAGCGAGGAGAAGGCTGGAGGCAGTGGAGATGTCATGTCTGAGGGCAATGTGTGGTGTGAATATAATGCAGAGAATTCGTAGTTTGGAAGTTAGGAGGAGGTGCGGGATTACCAAAACTGTTGTCCACAGGGCTGAGGAAGGGTTGTTGAGGTGGTTCGGACATGTAGAGAGAATGGAGCGAAACAGAATGACTTCAAGAGTGTATCAGTCTGTAGTGGAAGGAAGGCGGGGTAGGGGTCGGCCTAGGAAAGGTTGGAGGGAGGGGGTAAAGGAGGTTTTGTGTGCGAGGGGCTTGGACTTCCAGCAGGCATGCGTGAGCGTGTTTGATAGGAGATTTAGATTTTGCCACCGAAGTGGCTAGTTTATTGTGCACCCCATATCCATCCTGTGGACGGTAGCACGAGAGCATATGGATACACAAAAGGCCTAGGAACTAGGCCCCAAAGGGTTAACAGGAATATATATGGATTTATATCTACATATCTATAGTTCACTTATCTGTTACAAGCAAATTTAGGAAATTTGCTTAGTATATCTGGTATCTTATTTTCATTAATAAGATATCTTGACATGTCACATAGGTTATTATACTGTCTGTCTCTGTATTCCTCAATAAGTGGACAATTAAGCACATAGTGTTCAAGAGAGTGACCATATGCCTGATCACATAATTTACATTTAGTTTGATCATCATCTGTGTGTCTCCCAAACTGCCAGAAGTACTTGTAACCAAGCCTAAGCCTGGCCACTACAACATCAGTCAGTCTGTTCACATTGCAAGTTGATCCATAAACATACTTATCTACGTTCATGTTATCATAGTGGGTTATAGATCTACTCAGGCTTCTAACTGCATTCCTATAACAATCATTTTCATTATTTACTTCTCTCCTAATATTATTCCTAATGCTAGACACAGTTATACCAAAGTTATATTCTACATTCTCCTTCTCGATACTCTTCTTGGCTAACATATCAACTTTATCATGAAGGAGTAATCCAATGTGTGATGGGATCCATAGCAATTGTACATTAATTCCTTTGTCCCTAATTTTTGAGTATCTATACCTGGCTTCCCCAATGAGCATGTTGTTGGAGTCATTATATGAGTCAAGAGCCTTCAGTGATGACATAGAATCAGTAATGATGATAGGAGTGAATGGAGACAAATGGTTTTTAATACCTGACGTGCTGTTGGAGTGTGAGCAAAGTAACATTTATGAAGGGATTCAGGGAAACCGGCAGGCCGGACTTGAGTCCTGGAGATGGGAAGTACAGTGCCTGCACTCTGAAGGAGGGGTGTTAATGTTGCAGTTTAAAAACTGTAGTGTAAAGCACCCTTCTGGCAAGACAGTGATGGAGTGAATGATGGTGAAAGTTTTTCTTTTTCGGGCCACCCTGCCTTGGTGGGAATCGGCCAGTGTGATAATAAAAAAAATAGGTATTGATGTAAATAAACCAAGCCCACAAGAGTCTCAGACTTATAACCAATATTTGGACACTGTCAAATATAGTTTAATATGTTTAATCATCCCCCAAGGGGATAGAGAGACTTATTCCTATGCATTACTAAGTAGGAACAGAAGTAGAACAAAGGATTCAGGTCACTGGGTGGCAGATTCCAAGATAAAGAGTGTGGAAAAGAATGTGATAATGGGGGGTCTGCATAACCTCAGGGCTGTCAGGGTACAAGTTTAATATGTTTAATCATCCCCCAAGGGGATAGAGAGACTTATTTCTGTGTATTACTAAGTATAAGAAGGTAGATAATGATCACTTCTGACTCCCCAAACTCTATCACTCTGATAGATGGGAGAGGCAGTACAAAGGATTCAGGTGACTGGGTACAAGCTTGCCATCTCCGAGGGAGTTCCCCCCGGTCACTGACGCAAGTGCTACTTCTTCCCAACACCGACTGGTTCAAAGAATGCGGTAATGGAAGACAGCTTAGCCTCGAACTGTCAGAGGACTTAATAACTGGGTGGGCTCATCACGCATCCCCCAAAGGGGATAGAGAAGTTTATTTCCGTGATGGGAGGCTAGTACAAAGGATTCAGGTGCCTGGGTACGACTTAATAATTGGGTGGGGTCTCTGAGGGAGTGTTGCAGCCAGCCTGCTTCTTTCGGGGTCATCGGTATGATTATCAGCCCTGCGCTCGCTCTCCGGGTACATCGGGGGCATCTGTGTGAAAAAAGGATAATAATCTAATTTTTCAAGGGTGAAAACAAAAAGTCTCACTTAGCAAATATATTTATTAGTTAACATTACATTGTTTTATTCCTCCTCTCCCTCAGAACAGCTAGCTTCTAAGAGCATGAAACTACGAGCAGTGGCGGAAGATCTACCTCTCTCGCGTCGATGCTTGACCCTGGGGAAAAAATCTCTTACGGTTTTTTCTCTTCCCCGCCAAAGATTGCAACTGTCTCTCATCTCTAGTTCCTCTTCTTCTGTACTCCCTTCTTCAGTACTGCTATTAGCTTCCTCGTCTTCCTCCACTTTGTCATCTGTTTTATCTTTAAATAATTTAAACTTTGTTTCTCCGGCATCTGGATGACCATAGGATACAGAGTGATAGGCATCTAAGTAAAAGCGCTTATCATCAAATGAGCTAAGACCTCGTTTCCTAGTGGTGATAGTGGTCATCTGACCTTTTAAATTTCTAATTTGACTATATTGGAAGGTATGTTTAGAACCGTCTTCCAGCACACTTCTAAAGTTATTATGAGTTAATAATTGTTGTTCAGACTGAGGAACTCCTTTCGCAGCGATAGTGTTGTTATTATCTGCTAGCAGGATGCTATACATTTTGGGTTTAATGCAGACTATTTCTGAAATAAGGCGGTCCCCCACCTCACTTTTAAGTAAGCCTAGAGATCCCTTCCTTGAGTCATTGTAGAGAGGATGATCTGTGGGGAAATTAGATGTGTCTATCCATTTCCTCAATGGTTCCTTACCGATTTCATCAGTAAGGTTTTTGATGCCCTCTAAACAGGCGATGACACTATCGGTATCTGAATAGATTAGTTTTATTTTGTCTTGGTATGTTTTCTTAAGAATCATATACCAAAAATGGTACAGCTTAAATTTGGCGAGTTCTAGTATCTGGTAGCCTATGTAATTAGGGTAAGTGAGTTTTATGGCTGGCGTCCCCGTCGTAACCAATACTTTGTTTTCTGAAAGCTTTATGGCTTTCTTAAATAGTGGCTTACTCACCGCTCGCAAAAATGCTCCTGCTGATGTTATGAGCTTCGTTTTGTTGGCATATTTTGATGGATTAAACAATGTCTTGCCGAATACAGAATTGGTCAACAATTTAAATAATCGCTGACAGTCTTTACTAGTGCTACTATTACGTTGCCTCACGTTCGTTTCAACAAAGCCCGCCAGATATTTTCCTTGTGAGAATTCATATATGCTATGAATTTTCTCAATTTGTAGACCTATCTCCAAGAACAACTGCAATAAAGGCAATGATATTAGGTAGTTTCGTTTGGGGAGATGGTCCCCCACTAATTTAGTATTTTTACGGGGTAGTTTTTGATTACTGATTGCCAATAGCTGTTTGCTGTACTCAGATAGATCATCTAATGTTATCTGTTTGTGATAGAGACATAGTGGCAAGTCATCTGTGTAGCGAGCTAATTCTGGGGCTATTCCTAGAGTGTCTATAAGAAGCCAGTAACCTTTTATAGAGTCTTGAGGATTCTTCTGGAGAAGACCACCATTTGCGAGAAAACTCACCATTTCTGCGGGTGAGAGTTTTCGAATGTTTGCGTAGGGCAGCGCCTCAGTCATGCAAGAACCATAAAGAGAATTAAAATCCCAGTATAGCAAAAATTTACTTACTAAGTTTTTCTCATCAAAATTGGGATTAATGAACTGGTTATTGGCCTGAGCAAACGTCCTAACAGCAGTGGTGAAGCCGCCTCTTATATTAGACTGTATGATGTTATAAAGCTCCTGATCAGTAATTAATTCTAATTCCACTCCACTGGTTTTTAAGAAAGCATCATAGGCAAAGCCGGGGAGAGAAACATAGTGAACAACATCTAGATTATAGATGTTGTATAATAATCTCCTATGCAAGGTGAATATGTCAGCCAGAAGCCCTACATCACAGCTGAGATATACTAGGAGATAGTCTCCTAGAGTTTGACAAGCTGTTTTCTCCCAAACCAGATGAGCATGATCGAATTCTTCTTGGCTAATATGCTTCTTAGACAGAGAACTGTAGAAAGCTCTTTTTGGGGGTAAAGTCTTCTCTTCGAGCCTTTCTGGGGAGCTGCAATATTCATAAGGAAACACTTGTTTGCCGGTTAATAAGCATCCCCAACTTTCGGGGGGTAGATGACTTATCATCGCCTCTGTGAATTTCAAGGGTGATTTTGAAGCTATGTGCGCCTGAGCCAAACTAGCCAAACCAGCGGACAAGAAGGCTAGACTATCCAGGAAACGTAGTGCTCCTATTTCTACCTTTAGGAATTTATATCCCTGTTTCATTAAAACATTGATTGGGGCTTTAACACTTAGTTCTTTAATTATCAAAGCCATATCATATGATAGGTTATGAATAATAACAGGCAAATATTTACCTGAATTTTTCTGCCTTAAATTGCAATTATTGCAGAGTGCTCCTAAATAATTAGCCTTAGGCATTAGATGGTCATGATGCCTCACCTTTGGTTTGGTAAGAGTAAAGTCCTGATGACAGAAGTTGCACTTCTTCTGTATGGCAAAATGTATATGCTGCTCCCTGGTCATATGAAGTGGATAACAGGGAGTGTTCATCTTTATCCAATCCCATAAAGACGAAAGTCTATCATACATATGATCAATACACTGTACCCCCCGATGGACATATCTATCTATTATAGTGTTATTTCTGTCTATCACTATATAGCCATAAGCTATTGCTACGTGTCTAGCTGTTATTACCCCCTCTGGCTTACGATTATCGAGGTAAGCTTCTAAATCCACAAAGGCAGTATGAGAGGGCAAGTAGCCCTTGTGAGTATTTTTGAATTTGCAAACGCTTCCAGCTGGGGGAAAAATCAACTTTTGTTGGTTGTCGCATGAATTGAAGTGAGTTTTTAAGTTGCAAATGTCACTATATTCACTTAAACAATTCAAGCAAAAGTGCTTATTGCGTGAATGTTTTCTGGAGAAAATTCTCATATATTTCTGGAAGTGTTTGATTAAAGCTACATGAGTCTTTCCCAACAATAACAGGGGCACTACCAGTGAATATTTATTACTACCCCTACGACATAAAGTAGCATGATAGGTCCCTTCATGAGAAGTTAAGCAATAAATAAATATTGATATTTTGTTGTCAGACTCGAGTTTGTGGATGTCACTCCACTGGACAGGGAGAGTCACTCGCGAGTAATTGACAAATTTCTGAAGGCTATCACATCTAGATAAATATCGTCTGATTTTATACCAGCCCCAGCCAAGTCTACGACAGAAAAAGGCCGCCAGACATTGAATAAAACAGCTATTTTTTACTCCTCTCGGGTTAAATATCTGATTTTTCCCTCGTAAAGATGTGGGATATTCTATATAGTCTCCTAGGTATCCACGCACTCCATTCTTGCATATTACAATATGAAAACCCTTTATATAATCTAGTATGAAGCCTGATCCCTCGCCCGATGAAATTTCAGTTTCTAATCGCGTGCTAAGGTACTCCCTCCATGACCGTAAGAGCCGAGATATATCATCTCGTGTAACTAGTTGCGCGGGAAAAGTTATATAATGCTCACGACTGTCATCCTCTCCCAGTAGCGACTGTCTGCGCAAAATAAGGCTCAGTTCGGCATAAATCCTAAGAGCATTTTCATAAAGTGCTCGTCCTGATAGAACAGTGATAAAATGCAATATATGCTGTATAAATGTTGTTGCGAAGGACTGAAGAAATAATATGGGGTCGTGTTTATGAGAGCCAGGAATTGAATATTTTATTCGACAGAAGTGACCTTGAAAACATTCCGACTGATGTGTTATGTGAGGTTCCTCTGAAATGGAATCGTCTCCCATTTCACTCTCTTCCTCATCTGAACGAAAATTTTTTTTACCTGAAGTGAACCTTCGCTTAGCAGAGGAGGGGGAACCCAAGAAAGAGTAGTAATGATCCTTGGAAGAGGAGCTGTCACTTGTGGCGGCTGGTCTCCATCCACTGGGACCGGCAATCGGCTCAACTTGCTCTTGTGGGAGTGTTACGGTCGAAGATTCATCGGAGGACACAGACTGATCTGCATAATATAATTAGCGAAAGTTATTTATTATTCTTTTGTTTTAGTGTCATACTAGACTAATTATAACTCGAGCAATCTTTTAAAAAATGTTACTGTTAAAGTATAAAACTGGGAGAAGCTAAGCAATCTATGGAATATATGCAGTTCTCAAAATGATTTTTATTCTTGTTAGTGAGATACTTTATAAACATATCTTAAAAATGTTTGACTGTTAATAAAAATAATTGATTAAGAAAAGAGCGCTCACCTCTTTCTTCCTGGCCCGCCCCCCGGATCATCTGCTTGGAGTATTGCCCCGCCCCAACTGTTGGAAAAAATTATTATTAGCTCAAAGACTTATTTCATTATCTGAAAATAGCAGTTTTAAGAAAACATCAATTCAGAGCAATAACCTGGTAATCTCACCTGTCACGCATCTCCTGCGATGAGCTGTGACATTCGCTACACACACTGATAGCCCGCAGAAACTACAGGGGAATGTGTGATGAGCTGCATCCTGAGGGTATAATCGCCCGCATAGGTGGCATCTGCGAGCTGGGTGACGAGCCATAGCTGTAAATACACACACACACTCATATTCCATAAATTATTTAAATTATAGATAATATTTTAATCTCCCATAGATAGAGAAGTTTTTACCTGCTCTAATCTAAGCTGGTAACTTTCTTGAGTGAGCGGGAAGAGCACCTTTCGCCCTAGACGAAAAGGTGAGCGTATTTATAGCTCGCTTTTAGGATAGCGTGCTCATAAGGTGCTTAATTTTCCCCAAAGTAGAGGTACGGTTTTTCACATCAGTCTCTCTCTATTTTCACGAGAATCTTTTAAACAAAAATCCCTGCAAGTCTATATATTATAAATATAATCTAGAAAAGATTTCTTATTGTCAATAAAGTAAGAGGGATAAAATCTGGGAAGAACTCTTTTCCCGAACGAAAAAATAAGAATTTAGACCGGGCAAGTAGGGAGGATTATGTAAATTGCCATAGTCATGTGAATTTCCCATTTGTATAAAGCCGAGGCGAGGGAATGATTAATTTATAGATTCTGTCCATCGCCAAAACTAAATATTCTTAAAAATAATAATAATAATAATATATTTTTCCCCAAAATAAAAATAAATAAATAGCCATCAGCTGGCAGAAAGTGGCGGAGCCTGCTTCTCTTTGTCTGTGACCTCCATTCTACCCACCGCCACCTGGCGTAGGGGCCCCGCCCGAGGAAGTGAAACTGCGTAATATCCAGACGACCTTCACTGTCGGTCGGGCTTTTTTTTTCTATGGTCTTCTGGCGGGAGAAGGACATGCTGGCATTGTTATCTTCATCTCCGGGATAAACTCCCCCCTCCCCTCTGCTTTGAACTAAAAAGAAATGTTTATATATAAGATGATTCTTCCACAAAAAGGCTCATTTGAGATGGGAAGATGGACAAGGTCTGTACCTTTACAGAGGAAGAGTTGAATATTTTCAGAGAGCCTGCAAGAATACTTGTTGCTGGTTTTAGCGGAGCAGGCAAGAGCAGTCTAGTGGAGCGTTTATGTAAAAAATATGCCGGTTCTTTCGCGAGAATAATCATTTCCAGTCTGGATGATAAAACTCACCCTTTGAAACAAATCACCTCTCTTAGTGAGAAAATCATTTTAGTGAAAGGTCTCATTAACCCGGCGGATTACCAAAATCCCCTTGAGACAGACAATAGCTCTCTGTATATAATTGATGACCTTTTTAATGAAGCAGTTAAGAGTGATATTATAGCTAATATATTTACTAGAGGAAGACACGAGCAAATATCCGTAATTCTCATATCTCAAAATTTATTTCCACAAGGAAAATACGCTCGCACGATCACGCTTAATTGTAGCCAATATATTTTATTAAGACAACGAGATCTGTCTCAGTTGGAATGTCTCGGGCGACAAATTTATGGAAAAAATCTAGCCCCGAAATTTGTTGAGATATATCGTCACGTCACTGCGGATAAATACGGCTATCTTCTGGTTGATTTAACCGCTCCAGAGGAAATTCAATTACGAAGCTTCATTACCGGAGAGGGCAACTGTGAAACTGTATACCACTGGTAAAAACAAAAATGGCCTTAAATTCACATAAAAAGAAAATTCTAGAAAAAGTATATAGAGACGTCAATAGCCCCGGGGGCTTTACTGGGAATGTTAACAAACTTTTTAGAGCAGCTAGGGAGAAAAACGCCTCTATTACTTATAAAGACGTAGTAGATTATCTCTCTTCTCAGAGGGCCTATACTTTGCATAAATTGCAGCCTCTGCGATTTCCCAGACGGAAAATCATAGCCGCTGCCCCTCGCATTATACTCACCTGCGACTTGGCGGACATGACTTTATTACATTCCCACAATGGTGGCATTAAATATATTTTGTTATGCATAGATGTCTTTTCAAGGTTAATGAAGGCGGTAGGACTAGTCAGAAAAAACTCAAAAAGCGTCTTGTCAGCCTTACGAAATATTATAGAAAGCCCCACCTTCCGTGGAATTTCGAGATTACACACGGACAGAGGGACCGAGTTTTATAATCGTCCTCTTCTGAATTACCTAAAAAAAAAAAATATTAAATTATACAGTACCTTCTCGGACACTAAGGCTGCAATAGCGGAACGAGCTATTCGCACGCTTAAGCATAGAATCTACCGCTATATGACTTTAACAAATTCTTTAAAATATATAGAGGTATTACCAGCCATAGTAGAAACTTACAACTCAACTCCTCACACCTCTCTCAAGAAAGGTCAAACTCCACAACAAGTGCATTCTCTGAGTCTTCCTCGAGACATTCGTCGGCAGTTTGGGCTAATGTATTTAAATGCCCGTCCTCATCAGCCTCGTACTAGTCCACGACTGACTCCTGGAGCGCATGTGCGGATAACTAGCCACCGGGGGATATTTCACAAGAGTTATTGGCCTCAAAACACCGAAGAAATTTTTAAAATCCAATCGGTTGATAATTCACAAGTAATCCCCACATATTCTCTTATCGACCTGAGCGGGGAAAAAATACTCGGGCAATTTTACGCTCAGGAATTAATAGAAACATCTCTACCTGAATTTTTTCCCATTAAAATATTGAGACGGAGAAGAAAAACTGACGGCAGTAGAGAATATCTGGTGAGCTGGGTGGGTTATCCCCGAAGTGCAGATAGCTGGGTGCACGAGAAGGACATGCAAAATGTCAGACAGGGGTAAGCCCCTGGCAGTGCAACACAGAGAGTTATTAATTTTATTAAACAAACTTCCAGCTAAAGCTCGTAATCGTATTATTAAGGAATTAAAAAAAAAAGAAATTAATTGCATATCTGAGATATTTACTAATTTTCTTAAGAAAAATCTAACAGTAGAACCGACTATTTTGAGCAAATTAAAGAAGTTTAGAGGAGACATTCTCACCGTTGCCCGTAAACGAACTCCACTTTATAAAAAAAAAATATTCTTCTTTCGAAGCGTGGAGGAGCCATCTTAACTACACTCTTACCTCTGGTCATCTCGCTGATTAGTAGTTTTATAAAGTAAAAAATAATCGAAATGGTGGTAAAGGAATTTTGTCTCATCCCTCGGCTAACCGCCGAAAAATATATTTTTAAAAATGGAACAAATATCTTACCCACTCCTAAGCGCGAATCTCCTTTTCCCCGCCTTCGCAGAAGCACTGCAACCACCACTATGGCGCGTAGGAAGGAATCTTCCAGCCTCTCGAGAGTGAAAGTGAAACCAGACCAAAGCAAGGATGAGAAGGTCAGCACCTGCCCCAGCGTAGCAACTCGCCCTCATAAGGGTAATTGCCGCTTCGAGCTACCACCTCCCACGAGCGGGCACCCACCCGAGCTCTTTGTTGAGACTGGTGAGTCCCCCATAAAAAAAAAACAAATAAGCTCGCTCGCTGTAATGCCGCCCGCGGCGGTGGCGGTGGTGGCGGCAGTGGCGGCAGTGGCGGCGGCCGCGGCTGCGGCGGCTGCAGTGGCGGGCGCGCCCGCGGTAGTTGCCGCGAGGAGTCTAAGAGTAAAAAAAAAAATCCGAAACAGAAAATAATAATAGCCAATAATAATAAACTCCCGCCGGAAATACTTTTATCTTTAATATCAAGAAAAAACAACAGTCTTTCTCTCTCGCCTGAGGACTCTTCCCCAAATTTAAATGAAATAATTGATCTGTATTTCACGAGAGAAGAATTGCCATACGCGAAATCTATGCTGAATCTATTCAAGAATAATTCTTTTATTCGGTGGGATAAGAGAGGTATTTTATTCCCTCCATACCATAATTTAAACATCTTACAAATCATTAAATCTTTGACAAGCAGTCGAGCGTACATCGATAAAAAACTTTTGCCCGTTGTAGGGGAATTAGTGAGCCTTATTAGATTAGAGCCAAGATTTATAAAAAATCACAAGGCGAGAAAACAATTATTAGGCGGTTTTTATGTTAAAAAGACCGCGGAAAAAAAGCCGCTCTGGCTAGCCTATTGAAATTTAAGCTTTCATAAAGTCGAGAGAAGAGCTTTGCCCGCTTTAGTAAATACCGGGACAGGATAGAGACAAGAAGTTCCTTCTCGAAGTGCTATTCATAAAAAAAAAATGGACCAGCCATCAGTTGATTATCCCGAGAGAATTAATCTCCCGTTGAATGAAGAAGGAGAAAAGGACCCCAGTTTGTCGATATTATTACATCAATTAACGTCAAGACGAAAGATTTATCAGCAAGTGTGTTACAAAGCTCGTGTGATACAAAGTTTATGGCAAACCTACGAATCCTTCAAAGTCAATTGCCCCATGACCAGATTTACTAAGACTTTTGATGAAATTGAAAAATTATATGACAATTTTAATCAGAAAGAACTGACGGCTGAAATCAGACGCTTAGAATATGCTACGCATGATTTCCGGGATATGATAGAAGCTTTTAAAGGGGCCCAAAGCTTGTATAAGCACCTTAGACGAATGTCGACCTAGAGAGGTCCCCCAAACCCCTACCAACCCACCCGCAGGAGTGGGAGGCTACAGCAGCGCGGTATTTAAACCCCGCCGCCGACGTACCAATAAACATTATCCGTCTCACTCCCTCAGCGAGGACTCTAAGGAACCCAACTGTTGACGAGAATGGAATATAAATTTCCAGTAATTGTCGGGGGAATAACGGGCGAAGAATTCCTGGAATATGGGGATTGTATCGTGTATCCCCACAACGCTACTTCTGCTCGCCCCTACGAGCCGGCTCTTTCACTCTGGGAAAAATATCCTTTTTCCAAAATTGAGCGAAAATCGCTAATCCTGGTGAACCGTGCCATAGCTGCAGATTGGGGCACACCCGGGGAAATTGTCCTAAAATCACCCCCACCATGCACCAACACCCTTGACGACAGGCCAGAGGATTTTTTAAGACCCCACCTTGCAGCACTAATATGTCAGTTCTCAGCGGGTCCTTGTCTTGAAAAGAATGAAATTGCGCAACAGCAATTAGAGCGTAGTCTCGACACGCATTATGTACGCGGTTTGAGCAAGGACACGCAACAGATTCGACGAATTTGGTTTAAATTATGTCTGGTGTCCCTGGGACGGGCGGTGATAGCCAATGGCAACATCAAACGGGTAATTTTACCCCAGTACATTGGCATGAGCAGAAAACAGGCCGATGAATGGCACACTGAATATCTCCCTCTCATTAACATATTTCAAGACATATTACTGAAACGGGAAATTCAGACATGCTTGCTCGTACCGTCAGTGAGCCCATACTTGGCAGTACCTAAAATCATCCTAGATGAGGTGGAAATTGAACGCGGCGCCTCCCCCGAAGCTCTAGAACGGGAAATACTACAGCTGTCTGTGGAGAAGCAAGGCACTGGCAGCATCAGCGGTGGCAGCGGCAACAGCAGCTGCAGCAGCGGCAGCGGCGGTGTCAACGGTGCTGACGTCGGACCAGCCGGTGGGATTGGAACTAAACGAGACAGTGGCATGCGTGAAATGGACATGCCTGATGGAGTCGAGGTCACTTCACGCGGAAAACGCAAACGACAGCACGATGATGTGGATATTTTATTCCTAAATGCTGTAACTAATAAAAAAATAAAAATGTAAAGTCTTCAAACTAAAGTTTTTTAAGCCTTTAAAAAATATATATAATGGTCTATATTTTGTATTTGCCTCATACTGTCTCTGTCCCTCAACATGGACAGAGGGGGTCCGGGGAAATATATCTATTTGAGCAGTTTAGAAAATATTGACATTTTCGACAATACAGCTTCGGCCTTTCAAAATATAATTACTGCAACGCCTTTAAATCCATCCTTGAACTACGAAATAGCCTTGCTTAATGTTTTGTATCCCAAAAAATTCAATGTTCTAACAAGAGACGATGCCGAATGCGGTATTGACATTATACAAAATCACATTACTGAAACAGGAATAAGTACAGAAGAAATAGTCCATCACTTTCTACCAAAAAATGATGTGTTATCGACAGATGCCAGCCATATTATTGAAGAAATTAATCGACAGCTAACAGCAGATTTAAAAAAAGCCTTTAGAGATAATTATTCGGCACATTTCCCGAAAGGGAAAATACTCAATTATGATGACGGAATTGGGAGGGTTTTAGTTTCGACGAGATCGCGAACCTTTACGGGAAAAAACAATGCTGCCACTTCATTTAAAGCTCAATTTAAACCGAGAATAGCTCGGGTGCTTGGGCTTAGCAGCGCTGAAAAATATTATTTATTTCGTAGTGACGCGCCCGAGGGGACCTCCTTCCCCAAGCAGATTGCCCCATTCAAACCTGATCCCACTGCCGGAGTTGATTATGTTTTAATATATAGTGATATTGTGGAACCGCAAATATACGGCAGTCAGTTAGTCAATATTCTGGATGCTTTCGCCTTTCAGGAGAGTTATTCAAAAGGTGCTCATCCTATGATGTACAAACCTCTATGCGTAACTAAATTAGATAAAATAGCTATCAAAATGACAGATCAGTTTGGTCGTAATCTGTCTTTTGAAAGCGGTCATTCCACTACCGTAGTGTTACATGTAAGACCGATAAATAAATAGAACCAACTCTGCGTAAAAATGGTTATTGTTTCTCTAACCGCCAAACATGCATGTACCCTTTCAAGTGCCCTCTGAGCAGGAATTTCGGAGTTTATTCTCCCTAAAACCCTCCCATGTGGGAGGTGGTCTGGGAGATATACAAACTTTTCACGCGCCATACAGAGTCCGAGGTGGGGGATTTTTTTCGGCTTTAGCGGGCCTAGCTAAAAGAGCTTTACCTTTTCTTTTCAGAGTGGCTGCGCCAAGTGCAGTAGAATTTGGAACTAAAATGCTCGATGATTATCAGTCTGGAAAAACAGACATGAAAGCTGCTCTTAAATCTCACGGGATAGATGCTTTAAAAGGAGTTGCAAAGAAAGTTATTACGGGCGGCAGAGTAAGCAGGGTAGCTAAGCGACGGCTGAATAATAAATGTAAGTTAAATAAACGCCGACGAAGCCGAGTTGCTTATAAAACGGATGTATTCTCTCTCGTATAAACAGTTGCTTATTAGCCATGGCGGGTGTCGGGGCTGAAAACAGTGGACTCAAAGTCCCGTTAAATGATTATTCTTCAAGCGTCATTAATCAATTCCCGCGACCGCATAGACTGAGACAAGTTGAGAGTTCCATAGCTCGCACTCAGAGTTTTGATACTCTACCAGTAAACCTTCCTCTCTCTCAAAAACTAAAAGATAATTTTCTAGAATTTAGAATTCCTGGAGTTCCCAGAGCATTTCTAGATTTAGGCAAAATAGTTATAGAATTTAGAGTGACTCTAACAGAGGCTGATGGGCAAAGTCCACTAGGGGAAACAAGCAACATCGCCCTCATCAATGGATTTTCCAACACGTTATTTAAAAGTGTCCAGTGTTTCCTGGGCGAGCAAATAACGGAAACAAATTCTAGTTTTAATTACTGGTCATTCATTAAACTCTGTAGCTCAGTAAAACGAAGCCAGTTGCCGAGTATCGCCCGACTGGGGTATCTCTTGCCCGACTTTAAAGGAGGAGAAGGTATAACTAAATTGTTCGATACAGCCTATTTCGCCCGCACATCGGCAAAAGAACCACAGATACTGACAAAGAATGATAAAGAACAGGGCATAACTCTGTGTTTTCCCTTGGCTCTGGACATATCCACTCTGGACCAATATCTGCTTGACAATATCGATTTAAAAATTAGGCTGGAATTATCCCCTCAAGCGTGGACTCTGAAAACAGACGATGATGCCAGCACATACCAGCTCCATATTAATTACGCTAAACTATGGCTTAATAGGGTATACCCATATACATCAGCTTATATGGCCTTGAACAAGTCTCTAGCCTTAGACGCAAAGCCGATAATATATACTTTTAATCGCACTCTAAGTAAAAATTATGTGCTAGGTCACAATCAAACGAGCCTCCTAATAGATCACCCATGGGGTCATGTAATTCCCGCCAAAATTTTCATGGTAATTTTGCCCATGACAGCCTATGCAGGAAAACATAAGGAGAATGGTCTATATTTTGAGCATGGGGATCTAGCCAGTTTATCTGTATGTATTAATAATAATACAGTTTATCGCATAAGCAGTGATTTCCCCCATCATTATAGTAAATTATATTATGAGGCAATTAACTCTCTGGGCATTGAGGAAGAAAATTTAATTCTCTATGAATCATTCGCCTCCGGGCGAACCATCAATATTTTCAATTTAACCGACAGCCAAGTGGAAGATGCTCTCCCGATTGAAAAATCTGGTAACTTGAGAATTGAATTACAGTTCTCTAAGCCCGCCCCTCATAATAAGGTAGTTTTATTATTTGCTCAGACCACTGGTGTTTTATCCATCGACCAGAATAGATCTGTTCATTGTGATGTGCGAGCATAAATAAAAAATGAATTGCGCAGAAATAAATAATAGTTTAATTCCCGCCCTAGGAAATAAAGTCACATATATTGGCTGTTTCACTATAGACGCTCTACAGCAAATAAGATTAGATGACTATCCCTCAGACAGGCCCATAGTGCTTGTAAGTAATATTCTTCCTTCGTACAGCTCAAAAGTAATGGGTCATTTTTTTTCTCTTCTCTTGGACAAGAAAAATAGTCTATCCTTCTTCTTTGACAGTTACGGGAAAAAACCAGAGAATTATGGCATAAATTTAAAAAAAAATTTTAAACTAAATAAAATTAAATATTTATATCGTTTATCTGGCAGAACACAAAGTGATTTTTCACTCACTTGCGGTCTATATGTTATGATGTTTATTCATAAAGCAAGCCTTGTGGGATTAGAAAGAGCTTTATATTTTTTTAAAAAAAATTTCTCGGAAAAATCGCTTTTTATCAATGACAGATTAGTGATAGCATATGCTAGAGAGAATTTTAAAATGTTACCTCCTTGTGAAAATACATTTTGCCTAAGTAGACAAGGTTATCTTTGTGCTTCCCTCTGTGAGGAAGGTCACCTCTGACGAGAGTATCCCCCAAATACCCCTCCTGGCTGGTAAGGCCCTCTCTGAGCTGTATATAAGAGCCCGCTGAAGCTGTCTTCCCCGCAAAAGATAGAGGCTGACCTCTCCATAGCCTTTTACTCTCATCATGGTGAAGGAAGCAGACATTCTCGATTCTGGTAAGCGAGACATTTTATTTTACTAAAACTTCTCTTTGAATATTAACGAAACAAACGAGTGCAAGAGACTTATAATAATTTTTAAAGTTGAGTCTCTTTTTTCAACAGTTTTCACTGCACCAGTCAGAATTTGTATAGTTTTGATTTTATCGGCTGGTAGATTGGATACTTCTCTTTGAATATTAACGAAACAAACGAGCGCAAGAGACTTATAATAATTTTAAAGTTGAGTCTCCTTTTTTTTTTCTTCAACAGTTTTCACTGGGCCAGTCAGAATTTGTAAAGTTTTGATTTTATCGGCTGGTAGATTGGAAGGGAAGGAACACACTGGCTTCAAACTCTTAAAGCGGTGTCATTGTGATGATAGCAGGAAACGCAAACATAGACTTCCTCAGGAAAGGGTATGTCTTTCTATGTTCCCTCCTTTGGTAGATTAGAGACGAGTCCCACTCCTTTATTTGAAAGTGATAAATATGTTCTCTTTATGACTTACAGCCTGTGGAAGATGGGATCAGTTCATCTGATATAGAGGAGCCTATGAAGAAAGAACCAGATCTCGACAACGATGAAACGCAGAGCCTTCCCTCATGTCAGTCTGATGACCTCGTTGTGGACCTCTCTACGCTCGATACTGCTCAATCTGATGACTCTGTTGAGGTCACTGCCGCAGCAGGTGCTGAACAAACTGGCGACCTTGAAGCGCACCCTGACAGTCAGTCGGAGAAGGAAGGGAAAACCCCCGACGTGAGAGTAAAGCCAGCAGAAGGGGTAAAGACGGCAGATGGAGTAAAGGCAGATGATGATGTACCTGAAAAGGAAATCATTTTCGAGCGGGAGGTTATCAATCTTACAGAAAGTGAACAGGAGGAGCGCAGTCATTCAGTCTAACCAGTAAAACTCGCACAGTTTCGCCCCTTTGCTCGCGCTAAAAAACTTTGCACAGCTTTTGCCCTTTTGTATGTGAATTAATAAAAATATTGACAAACTCTGATTTTTATTTACATATAACTATATATTACTATCTTCTCTAGTCTAAACATATATATATATATATATATATATATATATATATATATATATATATCTATACTCTCTTGTATAAAGATATATATATATATATATATATATATATATATATATATATATATATATAAACAATATCGCACCACTTAAGCCTCTCCCCATCTGAGAGTGGGTAAGAGGAAAATGTATATGTCAAAGTTCCTATAAGAGCTCTATCAGCTCAAAGGTCTTTCCCTAGATGGCCTTTCTCACTGCTTTAAGCCTCCCCCACCTGGAAAGATCTAGCAGCTGGCAAGAATAAACACTACCGTAGTACCCGGAAGAACCTTTTTTTTTTTTTGCTGAGGTACGGACGGGCGAGCAACACTCCCTCGGGGGACCGGCTACCCATCCATTACCGCGTTCTTTAAACCCAGCAGTGTTGTGAAGTAGCAACAGTCGCGTCAGTGAGTTGCAGCCCGGGAAGGGGGGGGGGGACTCCCTCGGAGATGGCAAGCTTGTACCCAGTCACCTGAATCCTTTGTACTGCCTCTCCCATCTATCAGAGTGATTGAGTTTGGGGAGTCAGAAGTGATCATTACCTACCTTCTTATACTTAGTAATTACACAGAAATAAGTCTCTCTATCCCCTTGGGGGATGATTAAACATATTAAACTTGTACCCCTGACAGCACCTGAGCTTATGCAGACCACCCATTATCACATTTCTTTTCCACACTCATTATCCTGGAATCTGCCACCTGCACACCTGAATCCCTTGTTCTACTTATGTACCTACTTATTATTGCATAGGAATAAGACTCTCTATCCCCTTGGGGGATGATTAATCATATTAAACACATACCCTGTCATGCAGACCCCATCATTATCTCATTTTCCATGGTCATTATCCGATGCAGACCCCCTCATTATCTCATTTTCCATGGTCATTATCCGGCAGTGTTTCTAGATCGACCAATATACACTACTGACCCTCACTAACTGAGAAGCTTGGAGACGTGCTTATGAAATTTAGCACAAACCCATATGCCTACACCGCTGATATTTCCAAAGCTTTCTTAAGAGTAGGACTACAAGAAATAGATAGAGATTATACTCGATTCTTGTGGCCTGAAAATCCACATGATCCTCAAAGTCCTGTGAAAACTTATCGTTTCAAATCAGTATTATTTGGTGCAACATCCTCTCCATTCTTACTAGAAGCTACTCTAAATACACATTTGAAGAAATCGGAAAGTCCCTTCAAAGAAATCTTAAAGAAAAGTTTCTATATGGACAATCTCCAAGGTACTGTGAATAAAGAGGAGGATTTGAATTCCTTATACAGAGAAGCTAACAAGGAGATGAAAGAAGCAAATATGCCTCTAAGGATGTGGAATACAAATTCAAAGCAATTAAGGGAACTTATCAAAGAAGATTTCCCTGAAGCTGAAATTCCTGATTGCAACAATATGCTGGGACTTAATTGGAACACACAGGAAGATACTTTAAGTCTCAAAAAGATAAACAATAAATCATGCTGTACACTCACTAAATGCAGTTTACTGTCACATGTATCACAATGTTTTGATCCTCTAGGACTCGTCTCACCAATTACCATAAAGGGTAAAATGCTTATGCAAGATGCATGGAAACTCAAAATTGGATGGGATGAGAACTTGCCTCTAGAAATGAATCAAGCATGGGATGAAATATCCAGGGAGTTTAAACAACTTCATCAAATTAAACTTCCCAGACAAATAGGTCAAGAGGGAAACAAGTACACATTACATGTGTTCTGTGATGCGTCAACCAGAGGTTATGGCGCTGTAGCTTACATGAGTAATGCTGAAGGAAGTACACTAATTACTTCAAAGGCCAGGGTAGCACCCTTGAAGGTCAGAACAGTACCACAATTGGAACTGACAGCACTCTATGTAGGTACAAAATTAGCTGTCTATCTCAACAAAGTACTTGATCATCTCACTATTGAGAAAACCGTGATCTGGAGTGATAATGAAGCAGTTCTCCAGTGGTTAAGAAATAATAAGAGTAAGTTGGTCTATGTACAGAACAGAGTAACAGAAATAAAAGAGATTCAGAGAGATTATCTCTTTCTCCACGTCTCTACCCAAGAGAATCCAGCTGACATGTTGTCACGTGGTGTCCCACTCAAGAAATTTGTGGATAATAAATTATGGCTCCACGGACCGAACTGGCTCTCTAATGAAAATAACTGGCCTCAGCAAAAAGCTCACATTATGCCAGAAGAAACAGTCTGCTTGAACACAGCAGAAATAAGTTGTGTAAATACTGCAGACACAACAGAAAGAGTCATTGATGGATCTAAATACTCATCTTTGGGTAAACTCTTAAGAGTTACAGCTCTTTTCTTTAAATTCATTAAAGGAATAAAACCTGATTATGAATATCTTGAACCCATTAAATATTGGGTGAAACTAATACAGAAAGATGTTTTCTATACAGAATATAAATTTCTGGAAACACAAGATAAATCCCCAAAGAAACCTGTCATGATTAATTCTTTAGGACTTTATCTCGACTCAGAAAAGATTATAAGATGTCGAGGAAGAATTCATAATTCTTCACTTTCTAAAGAAGACATACATCCAATATTGATCCCCAAGAATCATTGGCTAACAAAACTTATTGTTCAAAACGCCCACAGTAACGTGTTACATGGTGGGGTAGCTGACACACTTTGTCATATACGACAATCCTACTGGATATCCCAAGGTCGACAAAGTGTGAAAAAACAAATAAGGGACTGTATTACTTGTCGTCACTATGATATGCGAGTATGTCAGTATCCAGGTCCACCTCCATATCCCTCTGAAAGTGTTTGTCATGTCACTCCATTTGAGGTGACAGGTGTAGATTACACTGGACCAATAATTTTAACCAAAACAGTTGACAAAGTTCCTATCAAGGTGTACATCTGTTTGTTCACTTGTGCTACGACTAGAGCAGTACATCTAGAAGTAGCCACTGACATGTCTGCTGAAACCTTTATCTAATTATTCAGAAGGTTTGCAGCCAGAAGGGCATGTCCCAGACTGATGATTTCAGATAATGCAACGAACTTTGTTGCTGGTGCTGCTTATATAAGCAAGATATTTGAACAACCAGAAGTACAACAGATGCTGAATCAACGCAGTTGTCGTTGGAGATACATTCCTCCTAAATGTCCATGGCACGGCGGATTTTATGAAAGAATGATCGGCATTGTAAAACGTTGTTTAAGGAAGGCTCTTCATCGTCAGAGAATAGACTTAGAAGAATTCCGTACGGTTGTGACTGAAATAGAAAATAGAGTCAACAACAGACCTCTAACTTATGTTACCGATGATCTGGACAATTTAGAAGTGTTAAGTCCATCTCATTTACTCCATGGCAGAAGGCTCGAACCTGTTCCTCACATGAATGATAAAGAAATCATAGAGGATCCTACTTATTTCGAACCTGAGCAACTCAGACGTAAATTCAAACACTTTAATAAAGTGATTGAACGTTGGGAGAAAATTTGGCGAGAAGACTATCTCACCTCATTGAGAGAACACTTCTATGGAGCTGGTGTTCCTGAAAATCATAAGTCCTTAAGATCTGGTGACATAGTGAATATTGACAATGATGGTCCGAGGTCCCAATGGCCACTTGGAAAAATTGTGACCATATATCCTGCTGCAAATGGAATCATCAGGACAGTTGATGTTTTAAGCAAAGGTGTAGTGAATAAGCGGAAAATAAATAAACTAGTGCCGTTAGAATTACACAGTGTTGAAAACAAAATTAGTGATTCTCCAGAAACCACAGAGACTAAAGTTGTTCAGAAAAGACAAGCAGCAGTGGTGGCGAGTGAGAAAATCAAATTAATGTTAAGTGATGAATAGTTCACCTGCAGCGAACCTCTGCCACCCCCCAGTGTGGAGAAATTTTCTCCAGGAGGGGGGTATCAGCCCCTTCAGTCCCTTTCAGCCCTTTCAGCCCTGAGGGGACCAGCCCTCTCAGAAGGGGCAAGCATCTTGTTTACTGCTACAGTGAGTAATTGATCCCAGATGCAGTACCAGTATGTGACGTGGCTCGACGCTCCGTGCGGTCCTGTGTTGCAAAGTGTAGCTTAATAAAAGACAGTTCATCTCTTACCTTAGCAGGACAATTAAGGAAAATCCTGCTCCCACTTTATTACCATAGTAAACATAGTGGACATTGTTGTCTATGCTTAAGACAGCAAGATTTAAACATTCTGCTTTGCTTCATCGAGGAAGTGGCAAGGAAGCAAAAGTACTAGGTCAGCTTTTCCTTTGTGCTAGGGGAGTAACGGCGTGGGGTGCTGTGGCGTCTTCAGATTACTTTTGACTCTACTGAGAGTGACACTGACGCCAGGATAACCAACAAAGAACGATCTGTGCGTTAGTGTGAACAAAGTGTCTCATAAAACACAATAAACACTTAAGAGAAGTGTGATCAGCTTCTTTAGTGATAAGATTGTGAACAATAAAGACAAATCTTGTGGAACATAGTGTACCAGTGTGCGTATTCCTTGACTATGGAAGACGTGGACATCCAAGGACACTTCAGCTTCTATCAAGTCACCGATATCTGTCGAAGGTGTGAAGAATACCATAGCTCACGCTACAAGAGCAAGGTAGGTTACGAATTTCTTGTAGTACGGGGGACTGCGCAGTTCTTGAGTCGCAAGGAGTTTGTAATCAACCTATAGTTGGCAGTAATGGGCGGACTTTTGAGTCCACACAAGTAAGTTTGTCAGCAATCAGTGAATGAAATATGCTGACATAATACCCCCTAGGGGTAATTTATAATCTTACAAATTATAACTCATTTACAGCCCATTGAGAGATGACTTCGGCAGCTTCTCAAGACCTCGTCTGCATGGGTGGCTGTGCAGGCGATGAGCTGTTTTTTTAAGTTAAGTACAAACTCTTTAAACTTAGCTGGTAATGCCATTTCTCAACAGCTCTCACAGTCACACATAACAAAAAGTTTTATACCAAAGCGATGACGTTTGCTCGGTATACATTGCTTGAATGACAGTCGTCCCTTGAACAGAATCAAGGACTCGTCAGCAACAATGTTCTTGAAAGGGATAAAAGTATGCACTGAATTTCTGCTTCATATAGATAGACACTTCCCGGATTTTGTATAGGTCATTTCTGTTGGGCCTATTCCTGTCTGAGAAGCGCAACATTCATAGCAACAGAATGAATCTGTTGCATTGAAGGAGGTCAAGGAAGACAGGAGTATTGATAAAGTAGTTACGTATATTGTTCTTATAGGTATGTGGCATAAGCATGACAGTGGCAAGGAATGAATACATTTCATCCACCGTTGTATCTTTCCATCTGCGCAGCCGTGACGATTCCCCAACCTCTGCTGTATTGTCCATGATATAACGCTAATTATTGTTCGTCTGAGTCACTATCAACTCCATTACAGGCTCGTCAAAGTATAACTGGAAAAAGTCTAACTCTGTAGACTCATTCGTTATGGGACATTCTGGCAGCTCCAGTTCCACTCTCGGTCACATGGTGCAGGGTGGACCTTTGGCATGGGTCGTGGGGGAGTAGGAGGGGAGACAGTAGTGGAGGCAGCACATGGTTGAGGGGATGCCGGGCGGTCCTTTGTCTGTCCACCCACCGCTCCATGTGGTCCAGGCACCGTGCCACCCACCGCTCCATGTGGTCCAAGCACCGTGCCACCCACCACTATTTCCTCCATCCCCGCGTATTCACCTTCATGATCACTTTCACTATCAGTGGCAGGGGTTTTGGATCGTGACCTCCACGACCCTTGCCGCCTCCTGCAAATGGCACACTGCCTGAACGTAGCTAACGACCCCTAAAAGTACGCTTCACCGGTGAATAATGATCACTGTCACTAGACGAATCCTCTAATGGCATAAAATCAATCTCATCGTCATGTATATCACTTTCATTATCACTAAAACACCGGGAAAATGAGAATTTCCTCTTGCATAGTTACCTATGTGTAACACTTGCCACTTTAGAGGTGCATGGCCCACGGTCTTGTGTGGCCACACTGGCCACCTCAAAAGTGTTTGGCCCAGGGTCTGGTGTGGCCACACTGGCCACCCCAAAAGTGTTTGGCCCAGGGTCTGGTGTGGCTACACTGGTCACCCCAGAGGTGATGGGCTGAGGGTCATCTGGGTTATCGTCTATATTTTCACTATTTCCTTGATTATTAGTAGCCACATCTGCATCATATCCACTAAACTGACGTTCTATATCACTTTCCTCGAATAATAGAGTGCCAATAAGACGAGGCGTGAGTGAATCACGAGGATGTGCCATGATGTTGACCCAAGATGGAGCTGAATGTAACTGGTCCTACCATGCAGTACCCAGGCATCCCAGATTTTTTTCATACCACGCACACTGAGTGTGCACACCCATTCTCTCATGTCTAGGTGACTCAGGCCTATCGCGCCAATTTTGAAGGAATGACATGAAACGTAAATATATGTTTGGGGCAGTTGCGGTAAAATTGTATATGTACGTTTGGACTGTTTACGGTTAAGGTTCTTGCACATCATTCATGGGGAGCAGATTGTCGCACTCTCCTCTGTTTGCATTCCACCCAAGTCTTGTCCAGGCTAGATTATGGTGACCAGTTCTTTTCTGCGGCTTCTCCTGCAACTCTATCTAAGTTAGATCCAATTCATCACCATTCATTACTTTTTAACAAGACAATAGAGACTAGCACCTTCCCGAAACTACTCAAGATGGCAAGGGTTACACCAATACATAAAGGTGGTGACCCTACAGACTTAAACAACTATAGGCCAATATCTAACTTACCATTGCTATCCAAAATCTTTGAGAAACTCGTGCACAGGAGACTGTATTCATTTATAACGGCTCAAAACATACTCAACCCCTGCCAGTTTGGATTCAGGAAAAATAAAAGCACTAATGATGCAATCATAAAAATGCTAGATCTGCTTTACACAGCATTGGAAAATAAGGAATATCCACTAGGAATTTTTATTGACCTAAGAAAAGCTTTTGACACAGTAAACCACGAAATCCTACTCCACAAACTTGACCACTACGGTATAAGAGGCCATGCGCTTGCTTATTTCAACTCTTACATTACTAATAGGTATCAGTACGTCACCATTAAAGACACAGCATCAGCAACACGGCCACTTGATACTGGAGTTCCGCAGGGAAGTGTCCTTGGTCCCCTGCTCTTCCTCATATACATCAATGACCTTCCAAACGTATCCCAACACCTGAAACCCATTCTCTTTGCTGATGACACGACTTATGTCATCTCTCACCCTAATCTTGCCACCCTCAACACCATTGTGAATGAGGAGCTGATTAAAATATCGACTTGGATGACAGCCAATAAACTTACGCTTAACACTGACAAAACTTACTATATTATGTTTGGTAGCAGAGCAGGAGATGCACAAATTAACATTAAGATTGACAACACTCTAATTACCAGAAATAATGGGGGAAAATTCCTAGGCTTATACCTTGACAACAACCTGAATTTCAGCACCCATATCCAGCATATAGCCAAAAAAGTATCCAAAACGGTTGGGATCCTCTCCAAGATACGATACTACGTGCTGCAAAATGCCCTTCTCACACTATACCACTCACTTATTTATCCATACCTCACCTATGCTATTTGTGCTTGGGGATCAACTGCAGCAACACACCTAAGGCCAATAATAACCCAACAAAAAGCTGCAGTAAGAATAATCACTAAATCCCATCCCTGGCAGCACACCCCCCCACTCTTCAAAGATCTAAACTTACTCCCAGTTCAGTACATCCACACTTACTACTGTGCAATCTATATCTATAGGGCCTTAAACTCTAATATCAACCTTGACCTAAAACGCTTTCTTGATAGTTGTGACAGAACCCACAGGCATAACACCAGAAACAAACATCTCTACGACATTCCCCGTGTCTGACTAAACCTTTACAAAAATTCAATGTATGTCAAAGGCCCTAAAATCTGGAATACCCTACCTGAGAACTCTAGAACTGCAGACACCTTCATCACCTTCAAAACTACCATTAGAAAACATCTTATCTCCCTGATACACCCCGTCAACTAACTTTTTTTTTATATTTTATTTAAAAACAACATACACATGATACAAGCCGACAATTAGCAAATCCAAAACCGTGACAGACAATGTCAGTACACACACAATAAACAAAAAAAAACATTTTAACATATTGATATAACGAAATTCTACCGTAAGAAACCCAAACCGTTTACGGGAAAAAAAAAAACATACCGACTACAAAACAGAACGTCGGAGTCATAAAACATGTAGGAATAAGTCCTATAATCATGTATATATGTATATACATACACATGCACATATACACATACATGTATGTGCACATATGTTCTTACAGCACAGACTGGATTATACTAGAACAAACAAACAAACAAACAAAAAAGACTTATCACTAAAAAAAAAACTAGACAAACTAAATACATAACATCCAAAACAGAAGTGGCAGACAATGTCAGGTACACAAAAAACATTGTAACACATTGATATAACAAATTCTACTAAAATAACCCAACCAACCGACTTCCAAACAAACAGTCGGAGTCATTATAAAACATGTAGGAATGAGTCCTACAAACATATATATATACACACACATACACATATACATATATATATATATATATATATATATATATATATATATATATATATATATATATATATATATATATATATATATATATATATATATATATATATATACATATACATATACACATACATACACATGTATACACATACGCATGCTTATACACACATACGTGTATGTGCATTTGTTCGTACAGAACAAACTGGATCATACATAGAAATAAAGCACTAAATGACTTTTCACCAAATAAACTAAAAAAATATTACATCCAATGATAGAACTATACCTAAGACATTGGTTCCCACAAACACACCTACACACACACAAAATTAATGTTACCGATTAACACTCAATATATAATATGACCTTCCAGTCAAATGAAGGGTATATATAAACCCCATCAAATACTTTTATATTTTGGTACATAGGTCATTTTGTACCCATTCAATACGATAAAAAAGAGACATATGACAAGGATAAATCTAACATCAGATTCGAATGTATAAAACATATCCTCACAATATACATATAAATATAAACCCCCTATATAAAATGGTTCTTATAACAATAAGAGAAAAAACAGAAAATCACATACTACTTTTGACTCTGTGATTTTACAAAATTCATAAAGGTCTACATACCCCGGAGCCCCCGACGGCTCCCTGCAAAAAAAACTTTACCCACATCTACCACCTTGCTAACCAATCAACCTTCCTCATCAGGCTTCCAATCACTCCAAGAGGACACACCACTGAAGAGACCAACCCCTTGCCTCTCACCCCGTCACCAAACGGAGTAGACGTTCAACAGTAAGCTCACGATATCCCTCCGGAAAACTAATTACCCACCTTCCCCCATATAATTGTTTGTTCCTACATGCTGTCCTATAAAAACACGCCGCCAACGCTTTTATCCTAATGTTTCCCTCCACCTCCCTCATCCCCCAAGAAACATGCAAGTAATCAACTATTACGTATCTGATAGCCCTCCCCACCTCTTTGGGTACCCCTCCCATATCTAACATTAAAGCCCTGAGGGTTGATATCTGCCCCCCCCCCAATAAAAAGAAAACCCTCTTCAACCACAATCTTACCACCTCCAAAGCAGAACAAAAATATACTACATGAAAAGCCGTTTCAACTTCCCCACAAAAACCGCATGATGCCTCTCTCACAAAACCCATTCGTCTTAGCACCTCTTTCGATGCTAACGTCCCCATAAGAAATCTATAAACTAATTCCCTCGCTCTTGCCGGTATTCTTAATTTACTAAATTCCACCCATATCACTCTCCAATCATATGTGGGATACACTGCCATCCCTTGCATTGATTCCTGACGACGACCCACACCCACTAACCGTTTTACCTTGAGTTTTTTAACATTGCGTACCTTTAACATAAACCGCAACATATCTTCACACTCCACTAAGTCCCTGCCACCCCACCATTTGCGGATATCCCCCATCACCTCCCCCACCCGAAGACCCCTTTCCCCCGCTGCCCGAATATACCTCTGCTTCACATATAGCGCCTTCACCCTAGACCCTAATGCCATCAATCCCAATCCTCCCTGTCTTACCGCAGTCATTACCACATCTTTACCCAACCACGCCCTCCCAAAACCCCACACATACCTTAAGGCTCTTCTTTGTAATTCCATAATATCCTGACTTCTTAAGGGGTAAATTTCCGCCACTCCCCACACCTTACTATAAATCAGCGTATTTACCACCACAACCCTTTGATGCAAGGTTACGTCCCCGGCCCTTAGACTCCTGAGCCTGCTCTCCTGTACATCTGCTAAATACAAAATCCCACAAATCTTTAGCCTATCTACAGTTATCCAGCCAAACTCCTCCCCCAAGGTCCCTCCTACCCAATTGCCTACCTCCAACAACCGTGATTTCTGCTTATTAACTCTCATCCCAGTAGCATTCCCAAAAATCTCAATTACCCTTCCCACTTTACTTAAATCTTCTATCTCATTAAGTAAAACAGTTGTATCATCTACATAACCAACAATATTCCCACAAAATCCACCTCTCTCCCCCATCCTTCCCATCCCACCATCAACCAGAACATAGAAAGGATTCTGCATACATGCAAAGAGTATTTGGGAGAGTGGACACCCCTGCCTTAAACCCCTCCCCATGCTTACTGAACTACCCAACCTACCATTTACCTGTACTCTCATCGATGCATTCTCATACAATGTCCTCACCCATCCAACCACCCTCCCTCCAAAACCCATTCTCACTATACTCTCAAACAAAAAGTCCCTATCCACATAATCATAAGCTTTCTCCCAATCCAGACCTAGAATACCTCCCTTACTACTACCCTCAAGGAAATCCCGAATACGTCCATGACCTACCCGCATACTCCTCCCCGGGATACCAAATTGTCCCCCATGTATCACCGACCCCATGACCTTCTTCAGTCTATTACCCAAAATTTTCGCAAAAACCTTGTAATCTGCACACATCAAAGATATTGCTCGGTAAGCACTCAACTCTCTACCCCCCCTCTTCTTTGGCACCAAAACTATGACACCCGTACTTTGCGATGTGCCCAACTTCCCACTAGTTAACATATGATCCAATAGCCTAACAAAGCACTGCCTAATACACCCCCAATGTGCTCTATAAAAATCATTTGGTATACCGTCTATCCCTGGTGTTTTCCCGGTACTCATCCCGAAAACTGCCTCTTCCACCTCAACCTCACTTATACCAACCTCCAACCCCACTCTATCCTGCTCACTTAAAATGCTATGGAACCCCCCTTCAAAAATACCCTCCCAGGAACCCCCCTCCCTCCAACTCCATTTCTCCCTAAACCAACTATCAGCATAGAGACTCATACTTTCAGTATTGGATAGGACTCGACCCACTGGATACCCTCCCACCCCAGGGCTTGTCTCCAATTGTAGAATGGTGGTTACACTCTGTCGGTCCCTAAATTTACGTAAAACAAACCCAGACGGCTTATCACCCCACAATACATCCTCTAACCCCGCCCTAACCCTAATTGCATCAAACCTATCATTGTGTATTTCAGCGATCCTGCTCCGCAGACTGTCCATGTCATCCCTCCTACCACCTCCCCCAACATAACAATCTTGCAACTGTCCCTCCAGATAATTTTGCAACCCAAAACGCCACCTCGCCTCTTCCCGTCCCCTAACCTTAAAAAAATTCGCTATTCCCGGTTTTGCCTGCATTTCCCACCAATCTAACAGATCTATCTCCCTGTCCCTAGCCTCCCAAAAAGGCAACCACCAATCACTGAAAAAAGGCCCCTCCTCCTCCTCCTTAAGAAGCCTTACATTTAATTTCCAGTACCCAGAATAAATACGCACCACTCCATCCCACATCAAATCTGCTATTACCGCCCTGTGAACCGAAAACCCCACATCGAAGGTTTGCACCCTCACAACATCTATACCCTGCTTAATATAAATTCTGTCCAATCGCGCTTCATATCCCCTACGGACGAACGTGTGCTCCACTAGGTATCCCCCCCTCCCCACCACATCAACAACCCCAATATCTCGCAATACATCCCTCAGCACACTCAGCACACAACCCGCCCCTCTCGGTTCGACATCACCACTCCTAATCACACAATTCCAATCACCACCTATTACTGTTATAGCAGGCAAACCTCTCAAGTGATACAGCAATACCTCTCTGACAAAATCTACTTTTACCCTGGTATTGCTAGTTGCTGGCATGTAAACTCCTACAAAACTAGCTCGACTCTCACCCCAGACACCATCCACCCTCACGACCCTCCCACCCCCCCCCCTCTTCCCAGCCGATGACACGCAAGGGGCTGGTCTCCTTTATCGCCACTGCTACCCCACCTTTCAATTGCAAACCACTGGTAACATACATCCGATATCCTTTTAACCGCAACACACAACCAGCCCTATGATTATGCTCTTGCAAAAAGCAAATATCTACATCAAACCGCCGTAAAAACCACTCCAACCAAACTTTCTTAACCTCAGTCTTAAGTCCATTGACATTAAGCGTGACACTTCTGAAAATTATAGAAGTGGCGGCTTTCCCCTATGCCGCTGGGATTTACTCGCTGCACTTTTCACATTACGTATTCCCTTACCACTCGAGTTATCCTGTGCAGTCACCTCCCCCCTCCCTCTCCCACTGTGCAACTCAGGCGCACCTCTAGCACTATGTGGCATCGGCTCCACAACCGCTGCCCATGACTTCTTCCCCGGCCTCTGCCCCGGGGTAATAACCTCGTCTATCTCTGATGCCGCAGTTCTTTTTCTAGAACTTCCACTTACACACATCTCACCCTCAGACGAATCCTCCTGGTGTACCTCCACGGCCACCACACACTCCAGCCTTTTCTTACTCAAGTCTTTCTCCACAATTTGTTGTCCCTCCAGCTCTCCAACTTCACATAAACTGAGGACACCTTCTACACCGGGCTCATCCCCATCCAAAAAATCCTTGATGACATCTGCCAGTAAACCCTCCTGAGTCGAAGCTTCCTGGACTAAAGACTCCTCAGATAACACCTTCGACTCCCCCGACTCCCCTGGGATAGTGACACACGTCTCCTCCTCCGCCACCTCCCGGTCGACCTCCTTGCTCCAGAGATCAGGCCTCCGGCCTCCAGAGGCAACAGAGCCAGGCACCAAATCACACGACTGTTGAATCACAATCGGCGTTTCCAGAATTCGAGGAGCCTGCCTCCTAGGACACTGGGCTGCCATGTGCTCATAAGAGCTGCACAGACGACATGTTTTTCTCTGACCCGCATAGTACACATAAACCTGTGTTCTACAACCGGTCATCGTTACATAGGATGGTATAGGCCTTGTTAAAGACATTTTAAGGGTGTAAGAACCTTCCGGCATTCCTTCATACGGACCATCCCTCCATACCCCCATGGTTGCAGAATGCACTGTCCCATAACTGCGAAAAAACTCCTGTAGTCCATACGCCGTAGCCTCGAAGGGTACATTCCGTACCTTCACCCATGTGTAGTACTTAGAAACATCATGTAACACAACATCCATCGCTGAATTCACACTCATGCGTTGTTCCTGGTACTGCTCGACAATTCTTGTGTAGAAGCCGGCTCTCAGAAATTTCACGAAGATTCTTGACAAACCATTAAGAGCGACGCCATATAATTCCTCGTTGGGGATACCATATGTGTCCCTGATGATGTTAGGGAGAAGTACGTTCATCGTATCTCCACTTAACGTACCACGAACCAGCTCTATGCAGATAGTATTTACTCTCCGTACTGTATGTTCAGCCATTTTGATATCCCAAAATGAGCAGCGCACGTCCACACTACTCAATGGTTGTTGATGTACTGTGGTAGCTCGCCTGAAAAACAGCAGAGGGGTGCTGGGCACAACCGCACTCCACCGTAGTCAGGCAGCGAATATACGTCAACTAACTACACGAATACCACCTGGTGGTTCACACTTACACTCGCTCACTCATTTGACCATAAACAGAAATATTAATCTCAGTCTTAAAATAATGAATCCTGTGATACTCCAATACTGAAACTATATACTGTGCCAAAACAAAAGCATTCACATTGCTAAACTCACAAACTAGTATTTAGTCACTTAGCCATAATACCAACTTACCTCATAATTTGTAATATTTTACGATTAAAAATAAAACTAAGTATGCCCGAAATGCCTAGCCATGCTAAGCGTTCTAGTAGTACACTCTGTAATCACAATTTTACTACATGTAAACCAAACAATAACCAAATTTCTGTAAACTCAGCATTGTAATCCTTATAGAGAATAAACGTTGAATTTGAATTTGAATAAAAGGTCTCCACCTGTGCCTTGGTGCCTTTCGTTCTTTCCCTGTTGAGAGCCTCTGTACAGAGGCAAATTTTCCATCCTTGTCTGATTGCCGTGATGCTCATTGCCTTCGCTATTATGTTCGATCCCAAGACCTTCGCTATTATGTTCAATCCCAAAACCTGTACAATCCTTCCTTATATAGGATAGTCACTGATGTTAGTAAACGTTCTTTATTTGTTCATTGCCCCTGTTTACTCCATCCCTTTACTCTCCGCCTACATTTGCTCTTGTCTTCTCTTCAGTTACCATCTCTCTATGTTTATGTAGCGTCTCACTTTTCCCTGCCCCCTTGGGAAGTTCCAGCTGTTCGTGTCTGTTTTTTCCCACTGCCATGCACGAAAGCCCAACTACCTATGGTGGCTTCCCACTCTTTTTTTCTTGAACACTTCCACTCTCGTTCTCATGCTATCGCAGTGTACACCAATGGTTCTAAGTCTTCTGATGGCATCGGATTCGCAGCAGTGTTTCCAGACAGTGTCGTGCGAGGGCATTTATTACCCTCGGCTAGTATTTTCACGGCTGAATTGGATGTCATTCTTGTTGCACTTACCTGTATTGCATCTATGCCTATGTCACCATTTGTAGCCGTTTCAGACTCCCTTAGTGCTTTACAGGCTATATGGAAATTTGATACACCCCACCCCCTAGTTCTTCATATCCAACCTTGGTTATGCCGTATCTCTAGCAAACACAGAGATATTGTTTTTTGCTGGGTCCCTGGTCATGTTGACATAAAGGGCAATGAGCAGGTAGACACTGCTGCGCAGTCAGCAGTACATGACCTCCCAGTTTCATATAGAGTCGTTCCATTCATGAACTATTTTGCTGTAATTGCTACCCATCTTCGCACTGTTGGCAACAACGTTGGTCAGATCTGCTCCATAACAAACTTCATTCTGTTAAGCCGAGTATAGGTTTCTGGCCGTCTTCTTGTCATCGGTGTCGAGGTTGGGAGACTACTCTCTCCCGTCTTCGCATCGGGCACACGCCACACTCCTCTTACTCACGGGTGTCTCATGGAGAGGCGTCCTGTTCCTGTCTGTGAGAATTGTCAAGTTCCAGTATCTGTTAGCCACATTCTCTTGGACTGCCCATCTATCAACGAGCATGCAGAATTTACCTTCAACGTTGTCTCCGCTCTGCTGCCCTTTCCTTACCTTCCCTTCTTGCTGATGGACCATCCTCTAATCCAGATTCTCTCATTGCCTTTTTGACAGCAACTGATTTACTACACAAACTCTGATGATGATGATGTCTCTAACACTCTCCTCAGTCCTTTCCTCCTTAATCTCTAGCTACCCTCTACCCCTGTACTATCCACTGCCCCCCTGCACTTCATAACCTAATAATCATCCCTTTCCAACTCTTACTACCCATTACCCCTGCATCCTTCCCTGCCCTGCTGTGCTGTATAACCCTTGTGGTTTAGCGCTTCTTTCTGAATATAATAATAATAATAATAATAATAATACTCCACTCACAGAGCTTACGAGCCATAAAAATAAATTCAAGTGGAACGAGGCATGTGATTTAGCTTTTAAACATTTAAAACGTTTTCTGTCCTCAGCTCCAGTTTTATGCAGCCTGGGTTTCAACTTACCCTTTACTCTGCAAGTGGATGTCATAGGCACCGTTTTATTACAGCCCTCTAGGCAAGGAAGTATTCTACAACCTGTGTGTTACTTTTCATATAAATTAAAATCATATCAAAAATTTTATTCTACAGTAGAGAAAGAGGCCTTAGCATTGGTCATCTCACTTGAACATTTCCATGTGTAACTCGGATATTCCCCTCATACGGTGATTATTTATTCAGATCATAATCCTTTTACATTTATCGATACAATGAAATCTAAAAATGTTAGAATTCTAAGATGGGCCTTACGCATCCAACCCTACAAGATATTCACACATCACATAAAAGTAAGGTATTAGAAGATGCTTTGTCTCGTTCCTAAATTCCAATTTAACTTCTGAATCTCTTTACAGTGTTATGAGACTATCTTACCCTATCCTGAAGGAAGGCGAGAGAGGTTTTTTGAGAACAAGGCTGACCATTAATTTCTTCTCCTGCACTCTTAGCCGTTCCTTCTGCAAGATGAATGTTTTGGTTCCACAATCTTACCAACTAGAACGTCGACATATTATCATGTGGGCCGTGGTGTTGCGCCGTCTATACCCCCTTGTCAAATTTTATTCTTTTAATATTACATTGCGTTCATTTCCTTTATTAGCTAAATTAGAAATGAACGTCCTTGTATTATTATTACTTGTTTGTACAATTATTTCTGTATATGGCCACTATGTATTTATATCTCGCTGTATATGATTAGCCTTATTTGGTGACTGTTTTATGTAAAGGAGGTAGATGTATATATAATAATCCAGTCATCCAAGAGTATGGCTAAACATACTTTTCTGCTGTTGTTACCACCCCCTCCTCCCCCCTCTCTCTATTTGGTTAGGTGTTTGCCTGGTCAAAGTCACGTGACCTACCCAACGTTCAAGCTAGGTGTTCGGCTTGGAGC
Organism: Cherax quadricarinatus; assembly: GCF_038502225.1. Taxonomy (NCBI): domain Eukaryota; kingdom Metazoa; phylum Arthropoda; class Malacostraca; order Decapoda; family Parastacidae; genus Cherax; species Cherax quadricarinatus. The sequence continues at coordinate 22,889,994 of NC_091302.1, forward strand.
AGTGTGAATTTACCAGCCGACGAGCCAACACTCCTTCACTGGTTTTATTAGACAGTTTTTAATTGATCTTACTCACCACTGCATATTCTGGGCAATACTTGTACTCTGTCTGATTCCTCTAGTTATAAAACTAGTTAATTAAAGAGAAGAAGGTTGTATTTATGTGTGTAATTAATCTGATATCAAGTCTCTCTGTGAAACAAAACTTTAAGACATCATTAGGGAAAGTATGGTGAAAGATTCCCTGTTGTATATACTTCTTATCAGTATAAACAGAAAATGTATAAAATTACATGCCTGACAATTTATAATGCCTATGAAATTACTTTAGTAAACTAAGATTATACTTGAAGTTTATTTCCATCTAAAAATCTAAGTTGTTATGCCTGAATCCCATGTGAAGGTAATGTTTACTGACTTTCAAGCTTAGGCATAACACTCGCTTAGCAGCCTCTTCATTTCTTCCATGGTTGTATATATTGTGTCCAACAATTAATGGTGTACCCCACTTCTCCGTCTTTCTGAAGTCCCTTCAACCTCCTCTGAAAACACTTCTTTGATCTCCTGTTGAGCTCCTCATACTTCTCAGTCATTTTTTGTGACCTCCCCTCCTTTCTTCCTCAGCCTGATTACCTGGTCCTTAATTGTTGTTTTCCTCCTGACATGGCTGTACAACAGCTTCAGGTCAGATTTAGCTTTCACTGCTGTGTCATTTTCGTATTGTCGTTGGGCCTCCCTATTTACCAGTGCATATTCGTGTCTGAATGCTAAAGTAGGAGAAACTTTTAGAGAGGGTGTGGTAGGTAAGTTTGGGGTGCCAGGTGTAAATGATAATGGGAGCCCTTTGATTGAACTTTGTATAGAAAGGGGTTTAGTTATAGGTAATACATATTTTAAGAAAAAGAGGATAAATAAGTATACAAGATATGATGTACAGCGAAATTATAGTAGTTTGTTGGATTATGAATTGGTAGATAAAAGACTGTTGAGTAGACTTCAGGATGTACATGTTTATAGAGGGGCCACAGATATATCAGATCACTTTCTAGTTGTAGCTACACTGAGAGTAAAAGGTAGATGGGATACAAGGAGAATAGAAGCATCAGGGAAGAAAGGGGTGAAGGTTTATAAACTAAAAGAGGAGGCAGTTAGGGTAAGATATAAACAGCTATTGGAGGATAGATGGGCTAATGAGAGCATAGGCAATGGGGTCGAACAGGTATGGGGTAGGTTTAAAAATGTAGTGTTAGAGTGTTCAGCAGAAGTTTGTGGTTACAGGAAAGTGGGTGCGGGAGGGAAGAGAAGCGATTGGTGGAATGATGATGTAAAGAGAGTAGTAAGGGAGAAAAAGTTAGCATATGAGAAGTTTTTACAAAGTAGAAGTGATGCAAGGAGGGAAGAGTATATGGAGAAAAAGAGAGAGGTTAAGAGAGTGGTGAAGCAATGTAAAAAGAGAGCAAATGAGAGAGTGGGTGAGATGTTATCAACAAATTTTGTTGAAAATAAGAAAAAGTTTTGGAGTGAGATTAACACGTTAAGGAAGCCTAGAGAACAAATGGAGAGTTGGAGGTATTGGGAAGATTGAGGGAATATTTTGAGGAATTGTTAAATGTTGATTAAGATAGGGAAGCTGTGATTTCGTGTATAGGGCAAGGAGGAATAACATCTTGTAGGAGTGAGGAAGAGCCAGTTGTGAGTGTGGGGGAAGTTCGTGAGGCAGTAGGTAAAATGAAAGGGGGTAAGGCAGCCGGGATTGATGGGATAAAGATAGAAATGTTAAACGCAGGTGGGGATATAGTTTTAGAGTGGTTGGTGCAATTATTTAATAAATGTATGGAAGAGGGTAAGGTACCTAGGGACTGGCAGAGAGCATGCATAGTTCCTTTGTATAAAGGCAAATGGGACAAAAGAGAGTGCAAAAATTATAGGGGGATAAGTCTGTTGAGTATACCTGGTAAAGTGTATGGTAGAGTTATTATTGAAAGAATTAAGAGTAAGACGGAGAATAGGATAGCAGATGAAAAAGGAGGCTTTAGGAAAGGTAGGGGGTATGTGGACCAGGTGTTTACAGTGAATCATATAAGTGAACAGTATTTAGATAAGGCTAAAGAGGTCTTTGTGGCATTTATGGATTTGGAAAAGGCGTATGACAGGGTGGATAGGGGGGCAATGTGGTAGATGTTGCAGGTGTATGGTGTAGGAGGTAGGTTACTGAAAGCAGTGAAGAGTTTTTACGAGGATAGTGAGGCTCAAGTTAGAGTATGTAGGAAAGAGGGAAATTATTTCCCAGTAAAAGTAGGCCTTAGACAAGGATGTGTGATGTCACCGTGGTTGTTTAATATATTTATAGATGGGGTTGTAAGAGAAGTAAATGCGAGGGTCTTGGCAAGAGGCGTGGAGTTAAAAGATAAAGAATCACATATAAAGTGGGAGTTGTCACAGTTGCTCTTTGCTGATGACACTGTGCTCTTGGGAGATTCTGAAGAGAAGTTGCAGAGATTGGTGGATGAATTTGGTAGGGTGTGCAAAAGAAGAAAATTAAAAGTGAATACAGGAAAGAGTAAGGTTATGAGGATAACAAAAAGATTAGGTGATGAAAGATTGGATATCAGATTGGAGGGAGAGAGTATGGAGGAGATGAATGTATTCAGATATTTGGGAGTGGACGTGTCAGCGGATGGGTCTATGAAAGATGAGGTGAATCATAGAATTGATGAGGGGAAAAGGGTGAGTGGTGCACTTAGGAGTCTGTGGAGACAAAGAACTTTGTCCTTGGAGGCAAAGAGGGGAATGTATGAGAGTATAGTTTTACCAACGCTCTTATATGGGTGTGAAGCATGAGTGATGCATGTTGCAGCGAGGAGAAGGCTGGAGGTAGTGGAGATGTCATGTCTGAGGGCAATGTTTGGTGTGAATATAATGCAGAGAATTCGTAGTTTGGAAGTTAGGAGGAGGTGCGGGATTACCAAAACTGTTGTCCAGAGGGCTGAGGAAGGGTTGTTGAGGTGGTTCGGACATGTAGAGAGAATGGAGCGAAACAGAGTGACTTCAAGAGTATCAGTCTGTAGTGGAAGGAAGGCGGGGTAGGGGTCGGCCTAGGAAAGGTTGGAGGGAGGGGGTAAAGGAGGTTTTGTGTGCGAGGGGCTTGGACTTCCAGCAGGCATGCGTGAGCGTGTTTGATAGAAGTGAAGGGAGACAAATGGTTTTTAATACTTGACGTGCTGTTGGAGTGTGAGCAAAGTAACATTTATGAAGGGGTTCAGGGAAACCGGCAGGCCGGACTTGAGTCCTGGAGATGGGAAGTACAGTGCCTGCACTCTGAAGGAGGAGTGTTAATGTTGCAGTTTAAAAACTGTAGTGTAAAGCACCCTTCTGGCAAGACAGTGATGGAGTGAATGATGGTGTAACTTTTTCTTTTTCGGGCCATCCTGCCTTGGTGGGAATCGGCCAGTGTGATAATAAAAAAAAAATATTCGTGTCTCGCTCTACAACTGCTCTCCTTATTCTCCTGGGTTCTTTGCCTTCAGTATTAATCCACTCTCTAGCACACTTGGTTTTGGCCTCCCTGCACCTTTGAGTGAACCAAGGGCTCGTTCTCGACTTCTCATTATTTCTTTACCCTTGGGTATAAACCTCTCCTCAGTTTCCTTGCATATTGTTGTAACATATTCTATCATCTCATTTACTGACTTCCCTGCCAGTGCTCTGTCCCATTGAACCTCATTAGGAAATTCTTCATGCCTGTGTAGTCCTTTCTCTTGTCGTTTGCCTTCATTCGTCCAACCTTCCTGCTTCCCTCTCCACTTGTATCTCTACTATGTATTTGAAGCTCAGAACCACGTGGTCACTGGACCCAAAGTTTTTTTTGTATGTGATGTCCTCAATATCTGCACTACTCAAGGAGAACACTAGGCCCAGTCTTGCTGGTTCGTCCTTTCCTCTCATCTTCTAGTGTCTTCAGGTTGAGTTCCCTTAACCCCTCCTCATAGGACATACCCCTCAGTTCCTGGACTAACTGTGTTACAAATTTTTGCACTTTCTCCAATTTCATGACCTGATTGACTAGGTGAGGGTTCCATACTGGTGCTGCATATTTCAGTATAGGACTGACATACACGGTGTACAATGTCGTGAATGACTCCTTACTTAGATGTCTAATCGCCAGTCTCAGGTTTGCCAATCTCCCATATGCGGCAGCAGTTTTTTGATTGATGTGTGCCTCAAGGGCCATGTTTTTTACAATGCTTACCCAAAGATCCGTTTCTTTAAGTGACGTTTGCAGCTTTTGATTTCCTAACCTGTACTCCATCTGCCATCTTCTGTATTCTTCCCAAATCTTCATAACCTTACACTTACCGGGGTTAAACTCCAGGAGTCATTTGTCAGACCAGACTTGTAGTCTGTCCAGATCCCCTTGTAATCTTAACTGATCCTTGCCCGCTTGTATTCTCCTCATCAGCTTCACGTCATCAGCAAACAATGACATATATACAAGAAACAGCACCGGACCTAGGACTGATCCTTGTGGAACCCCACTCGACACGTGTACCCATTCTGACACTTCATCACGTACCAACACTCGTTGTTTCCTTCCTGTAAGGTATTCCCTGATTCATTGCAGTACTTTCCCTATTATTCCTGCCTGCTCCTCTAATTTTTTGCACCAGTCTCTTGTGTGGTACTGTGTCAAAAGCCTACCTCTTTCTCCTGTCTTACTTCTGTTACCTTATCGTATAGCTCAAGTAGATTTGTGACACAGGATTTCCCATCTTTGAAGCCGTGCTGAGTGTCATGTATCAGCCCAATCTTTTCAGTGTGTTCCACCACTCTTCTCCTGATAATCTTTTCTATGACTTTACATATTATACAAGTCAGTGACACTGGTCTGTAGTTTCACGCTGCCTGTCTGTCATCTTTCTTAAAAATTGGAACTACATTTGCTGTCTTCCACGCCTCAGGCAACTGCCCAGTTTCGATAGATTTGCTGAAGACTGCCGCTAGCGGAGCACACATTTCCTCTGCTCCCTCTCTCAGTATCCATGGAGATATGTTATCTTGTCCCACCGCCTTTGAATTATCTAGTTCACTTAACAGTTTCTTCACCTCTACCTTGGTTATGTGTATTGTGTCCAGCACCTGCTGGTGCACCCTACCTCCATTGTTTGCTGAAAGCATTCCTGTCTCTTTTATAAATACTTCTCTAAATCTTGTGTTTGGTTCATCACATACTTCCTGGTCACCCTTCGTCAGCTCCCCTCCTTCTTTCCTCAGCCTGATTACCTGGTCCTTGACTGTTGTTTTTTTCTTAATGTGACTCTATAACAACTTTGGTTCAGATTTGGCTTTTGATGTTATGTCATTCTCATATTGCCTCTGGGACTCTCTTCTTATCCCTGCATATTCTTTTCTGGCTCTGCTGCTCAACCCCTTGTTTTCTTGAGTTCTTTGCCTTCTATACCTTTTTCATACTTTAGCACACTTGGCTTTGGCCTCTTTACACCTCCAGTTAAACCGTGGGCTCACTATGGTCTTACCAATTTTTCTGTTACCCTTTGGTATGAACTTCTCTGCATCCCTGCATTTAGTGGTCACTAGTTCCATCCTTTCATTTACTGCAGTTTCCCTCTAGTTCTCTTTCCCACTGCACTTCATGCAGGAAACTTATCATTCCTATGTAGTCACCTTTTATGAAGTTCGGTTTCTCTCATTGTTCTCGTGCTGCTGCATTCTCCACTGTTAACTCTACAAGGTATTCAAAAGTCAGAACATCATTATCACTAGCACCCAGGGGTCTTTCGTGTGTGGCATTCCATAAGTCTCAACTATTCAAGGTGAATATGAGATCCAGCCTTGCTGCAACATTCTCTCCTCTCTCTCTGGTTGTATCCCTAACATGTTGGCACATGCAGTTCTCCAATACAGTCTCCAACATCTTAGCCCTCTGTGTTTCTGGTCCGCCATGTGGCTCTAGGTTTTCCCATTCAGTCTCTTCATGATTGAAATCCCCCATTATAAGTAATTTTGTCCTACCCATATGAGCCCTCCTGGTCACTTCAGCTAGTGTATCCACCATTGCCCTATTACTCACATCATACTCTTGTCTTGTCCTCCTGCTGTTAAGTGGTGGGTTATATATCACTGCTATCATCACCTTTGGACCCCCAGTCTTAACTGCTCTTACAATGAAGTCATCTGTTTCCCTTCTGTCCATTCCTCCCATTTCCTCAAAACTCTACTGGTTTTTGATGAGCAGTGCTACTCCTCCCCATCCTCTGTTCTCTCTGTCTTTCCTAGTGATCTGATATCCAGTTGGAAAGATTGCATCTGTTATCCCTGTAAGCTTTTTCTCTGTTGGTGCTATGATGTTAGATGATGCATCAATGATTCTTTCATGCAACTCTTTACTCTTATTTGTTATTCAATCTGCATTGGTGTACCATACCTTTTGCTTCCTTTCCATTACTGTATTTTGGGAGATGGAAGAGGAAGGTGTAGGCTGGGAGGGTGGCTTTCAGGGCAGATTGTTATGGGAGGCTGCTGTGATCGTGAAATTTGTACTCACCTATTTGTGGTTGCAGGGGTCGATTCATAGCTCCTGGCCCCGCCTCTTCACTGTTTGTTATTAGGTCCTCTCTCTCCCTGCTCCATGAGTTTTATCAAACGTCGTTTCAAAACTATGTATGGATCCTGCCTCCACTACGTCACTTTCTAGTCTTCCACTGCCTGACAACTCTATGGCTGAAGAAATACTTCCTAACATCCCTTTGATTCATCTGAGTATTCAACTTCCAATTGTGACCCCTTGTTTCTGTGTCCCATCTCTGGAACATCCTGTCTTTGTTCACATTGTCTATTCTGTGCAGTATTTTATATATCGTTATCATCTCTCCCCTGACCTTCCTGTCCTCCAGTGTCATCAGGCCGATTTCCCTTAGCCTATCTTCATAGGACAATCCCCTTACCTCTGGGACTAGTCTTGTTGCAAACCTTTGCCCTTTCTCTAATTTATTGAAGTGATTGTCCAGGTGTGGATTCCAAACTGGTGCTGCATACTCCAGAGTCTTGAAGGATTCTTTACTGAGGTATCGGAACGCTATCCTTAGGTTTGCCAAATGCTTGCATGCTGCAGTAGTTATCTGATTGATGTGCGCCTCAGGAGACGTGCTCGGTATTATACTCACCCCAAGATCTTTTTCCTTGAGTGAGGTTTGAAGTCTTTGGCCACCTACACTATACTCTGTCTGCGGTCTTCTTTGCCCTTCCCCGATCTTCATGACTTTGCATTTGGTAGTCATATTCAAGGAGCCAGTTGTTGGACCAGGCTTGTAACCTGTCTAGGTCTCTTTGTAGTCCTGCCTGATCCTCGACCGATTTGATTCTCCTCATTAACTTCACATCATCTGCAAACAAGGATGGTTCTGAGTCTATCCCTTCCGTTATGTCATTCATATATACCAAAAACAGCATAGGTCCTAGGACTGACCCCTGTGGAACTCCACTTGTCACAAGCACCCACTCTGACACCTCATCACTTACCATGACTCACTGTTGCCTCCTTGTCAGGTATTCTCTGTTCCATTGCAGTGCCTTTCCTGTTATGTGTGCGTGATCCCCTAGCTTTTGCACTAACCTCTTGTGAGGAACTGTGTAGAAGGCCTTCTTGCAGTCCAAAAATACGCAGTCGATCCACCCCTCTCTCTCTTGTCTTTCTTCTGTCACCTTGTCATAAAACTCTAGTAGGTTTGTGACACAGGATTTTCCTTCCCTGAAACCGTGCTGGTTATCGATTATACGCTTGCTTCTTTCCAGGTGCTCCACCACTCTCCTGATGATCTCCATGACTTGGCATACTATACACGTTAGTGACAGAGGTTTGTAGTTTAATGCATCGTGTCTGTCTCCTTTTTTAAAAACTGGGACTATATTTGCCATCTTCCATACGTCAGGCATTGCCCAGTTAAAAATGGAATGTTGAAGATCTCTGTTAGTGGCACACACAGCATCTCTGCTCCCTCTCTAAGTACCCACAGAGAGATGTTGACTGGTCCCACCACCTTTGAGGTATCAAGTTCACATAGCAGCTTCTTCATCTCCTCCTCGGTTATGTGTACCTAATCCAGCACTTGTTGGTGTACCTCCCTGTTCTGAATTCCTGGAGTTCTACCTGTTTCCACTGTAAATGCTTCTTTAAATCTCATGTTGAACTCCTCGCATACCTCTTGGTCGTTTCTTGTCAACTAACCACCATCCTTCCTCAGCCTGATTACTTGGTCCTTGACTATTGTTTTCCTCCTGATGAGGCTATACCACAGCCTCGGGTCAGACTTGACTTTCCATGCTATGTCATTTTCGTATTGTCGCTGAGCCTCCCATCTAATCTGTGCATATTCGTTTCTGTCTCTTCTGCTGATCTTTTTATTTTCCTGGGTCCTTTGTCTTCTGTACCTTTTCCATTCTCCAGTGTACGTAGTTTATGCATCCCTACACCTTTCTGTTTCCCTTGGGAACAAACCTCTCCTCGGACTCCTTGCATTTTGTTATCACATAGTCCATCATTTCTTTTACTGGTTTTCCTGCCAGTTCTCTCAACCACTGAACATCTTGCAGGAAGTTTCTCATGCCTGTGCAGTCCCCCCTTTTGGAGTTTGATTTTTCCCTGTCCTATTAATGCTGCTCTCTCCAATTGTAGCTCAACTATGTAATCAAAGCACAGAACCCCACGATCACTATCTCCTAGGGGGCCTTTCATACCTGATATCATCGATGTCCGAACTAGTCAAGGCAAATACAAGGTCCAGTCTTCCTGCTTCATCCTCACCTCTCTCTCTGGTAGTGTCACTAATATGTTGATGCATGAGATTTTCTAGTAACACATCCATCATCTTGGCTCTCCATGGTTTGGGACCCCCATGGGGCTCCAGGTTTTCCCAGCCAATCTCCTTGTGATTGAAATCACCCATAACTAGTAACTTTGTTCCCCCCATGTGAGCTCTTCTGGCCACCTCGGCTAGTATGTCAACCATAAGATAAGATAAGATAAGATTTCGTTCGGATTTTTAACCCCGGAGGGTTAGCCACCCAGGATAACCCAAGAAAGTCAGTGCGTCATCGAGGACTGTCTAACTTATTTCCATTGGGGTCCTTAATCTTGTCCCCCAGGATGCGACCCACACCAGTCGACTAACACCCAGGTACCTATTTGCTGCTAGGTGAACAGGACAACAGGTGTAAGGAAACGTGTCGAAATGTTTCCACCCGCCGGGAATCGAACCCTGGCCCTCTGCGTGTGAAGCGGGAGCTTTAGCCACCAGGCCACCGGGCCTGTTTGTTATTAGGTCCTCTCTCTCCCTGCTCCATGAGTTTTATCAAACGTCGTTTCAAAACTATGTATGGATCCCGCCTCCACTACGTCACTTTCTAGTCTTCCACTGCCTGACAACTCTATGGCTGAAGAAATACTTCCTAACATCCCTTTGATTCATCTGAGTCCTCAACTTCCAATTGTGACCCCTTGTTTCTGTGTCCCATCTCTGGAACATCCTGTCTTTGTTCTCTAAGTACCCACAGAGAGATGTTGACTGGTCCCACCACCTTTGAGGTATCAAGTTCACATAGCAGCTTCTTCATCTCCTCCTCGGTTATGTGTACCTAATCCAGCACTTGTTGGTGTACCTCCCTGTTCTGAATTCCTGGAGTTCTACCTGTTTCCACTGTAAATGCTTCTTTAAATCTCATGTTGAACTCCTCGCATACCTCTTGGTCGTTTCTTGTCAACTAACCACCATCCTTCCTCAGCCTGATTACTGTACTGTTGCTCTTGTCATATTTTTCTTTTGGCCTCCTTCAGTTCTATGGTGGGTTGTACATTACTGCAATTACCATCTTATGGCCCTCAGACTGGATTGTTCTTACTAAGTAGTCCCTTTCACACATTCCATCCATTCCTTCCATTTCCTCAAATTCTCACTGGTATTTAATGAACAGTGCAACATCCTGGTGAGTTTCATTTCTGTGAGTCTGGGGATGTCTCGTTGATTCTTTCATGCCACTCCTCGCACTTATTTGTTATTCTGTCTGCATTTGTATACCAAAACTTCAACTTCTTTCCTAATATTGTGGTCTGGGGGTAAAGTTGGGGTTGGGGAAGTGGGAGACCTGAAAAGGAACTATGGGTGGCTGCTGTGTGGGTGGAGTTTGTAATGAGGTGGGTGGGGGCATTGGATATGACATGTGTGTGTTTTGGGTTAGAATGTTTAGTTGCATTGAGGTTGTCCTGGTTGGGGGGCTTCTGTAGGTGGTTGTGAGAGAGGATGTATTTGATCTTCCTTCTGAGTCTGGGTTCTCCTGTCCATCTCCATCTTCACCTCATTTTTCTCCCTTCATCTTTGTACCATCTCTTTCAGTTTCTGCCTTTCTTCTCATGTTCTGTTGCGGTCAAGATACACCTCCTGGTATGCCAGCATGTCCCTTAGTCTTGCTTTCTCCTGCAGGATCTTGTTTAGAGTCGATTCTGCCTTGAAAGTCACATTGACTGGCTGGGTTCTCCTTCTTGCAAACCCCCCTATTCTCCGAAAATTTGCCAGCTAGGTCATGTCTTCTTTTCCTATTGCTTTTAGAATTATTTCAATAGCATTTTCTCCCCTTGTCTTCTTACTTCATAAATTTCCCCTTCGTATTCCTGGAGCCCATAAACAAAGGCTGACCTCTCCCTCTCATTCTCCCACTGCTTATCCCTATGTATCCACTGATTTTATTTAGTTGCCTCTATTGCAGCTTTCCTTTCTTCAGTTTTTTCACTATCTGTTGTCCTTGGGCCCAGTGGCCTGTCATTTTCCCTTCTCAGCTTTCCCTGGGATCTGCTGTGATCTGTTAGGGCCTCCACATATAGCTTAGCTATTTCCCTTTCTAGTCTCCTCGATTGCTCCTGATGTGATTCTCTCTTTTTCTCAGTCTCCACGATGATCTGATGTAGTGGTCTCTGATGTCATTCCCAAATTGTTCTTTAGTTCTTTTAAGCTGTTTCAGATTATTCAGTTCCTCTTCTAATATCTGTATCTTAGCCTCTGCAGCTGAGACTTGCATTCCTGACTTCTTGTTTTCTGCATCTATCCTCTCGTCCATTCTCATGCTAAGCTCTTCTAACTTCTTTCCCCACTCATGTTCCCTTTTCATGAGCTCTGCTGCCCAATCTTCCTTCACAGACTCATTCTCCATTCTCCTGGGTTTCTTTCCTGCTCTCTGTCAACCAATTTCTTTTGTTTTGGTTGCAACAAAATGAAAAACGAATGTAATTCTGTGTTCTTGTTTTGTGGTATGTTTGAGTGTGTGTAGGTTGGGGGGGGGGCTGAGAGAGGGAAAGGAGGAAGCTGGAGACAGTGGCGAAATGGGAGAGGGATGGGAAGGGGAAATGAGGGGACTCTATGGGGAGAAAGGAGGAGGGAGAAGCAATGGGGGGCAGAGAATGGGAGAGGGAGAAGGGGAAATAGGACGATAAGGAAGAGAAGGAGGGTGAGAGAGAGAAGGGGGATCAGGGGAAGGAGTGGGAAACAGGCGGGGGGAGGCTGCGGGGGGGAAGTATGTGTGAGTCTGTATATGAGAGATTGAGATCAAATGTATGTTTGTTTTTGTTTGTTTGTGTGTGTGTGTGTGTGTGTGTGTGTGTGTGTGGAATTATATGTGGTTTATTAAGTGTTTTAATTAAAAGTAGAGGGTGGGATTGTGTGTTGTGGTGTATGAGTGTGTATGTGGAGTTTGCAGTGTGTGAGTACTCAGTTGTGGTTGCAGGGGTCGATAGCTCCTGGCCAGATTATTGGTTTACTGATAAGAACTATATATATATATCTTTATATATATATATATATATATATATATATATATATATATATATATATATATATATATATATATATATATATATGTGTGTGTGTGTGTGTGTGTGTGTGTGTGTGTGTGTGTGTGTGTGTGTGTGCCGAATAGGCAGAACTTGCGATCTTGGCTTAAATAACAACGCTCATCTTGCCATATAGGACAAGTGAAAATTTGTGTATACAATAATTTCGCCAAAATCATTCTGAACCTAACAAAAAATATATATTTGATTGTGTTTGTTTAGTACTAAATTATTGTAAACGTATTTAAAATATATTTAGTTGGGTTAGGCTAAAATAAATTGCTCTTGTTATAATAACGTTAGGTAAGTTTTCTAAGATTCTTTTGGTGCAAATTTAATTTTTTTTACATTAACATTAATTAAAAAAATATATCTTTAAACGTATAAGAGAAAATTTCAGAAAGGACTTAATTTTAAATGAGTTCTTGCTAATTGACCAGTTTTACATATTCGGCAAGACATATATATATATATAAATATATATATATATATATATATATATATATATATATATATATATATATATATATATATATATATATATATATATATATATATATATATATATATGCCGAATAGGCAGAACTTGCTTAAATAGCAACGCTCATCTTGCCATATAGGACAAGTCAAAATTTGTGTATGCAATAATTTCGCCAAAATCATTCTGAACCTAACGAAAAAATATATATTTGATTGTGTCTGTTTAATACTAAATTATTGTAAACGTAATTAAAAATATATTTGGTTGGGTTAGACTAAAATAAATTGTTCTTGTTATAATAAGGTTAGGTAAGTTTTCTAAGTTCCTTTTGGTGCAAAATTATAAATTTTTTACATCAACATTAATGAAAAAAATATATCTTTAAACATATAAGAGAAAATTTTAGAAAGGACTTAATTTTAAATAAGTTCTTGCTAATTGACCAGTTTTACATATTCGGCACGACATATATATATATATATATATATATATATATATATATATATATATATATATATATATATATATATATATATATATATATATATATATATATATATATATATATATATATATATATATATATATATATATATATATATATATATATATATATATATATATATATATATATATATATATATATATATATCTTATCAGTCACAGGCGCCCACTCTCACACCTCGTTACGTACCATGACTCGTTGTTGCCGCCCTGTCAAGTATTCTCAGATTCATTGCAGTGCCTTTCCTGTCATGCGTGTATCATTCTCTAGCTTTTGCACTAATCTCTAGTGAGGAACTGTGTCGAAGGCCTTCTTGCAGTACAAGAAAATGCAATGTACCCACCCCTGTCTCTCATGTCTTACTTCTGTTATCTTGTCATTAAACTCCAGTAGGTTTGTGACACAGGATTTCCATTCCTTGAAACCATGCTGGTTGTCATTTAAAAGCTTATTCCTTTCTAGGTGCTCCACCACTCTCCTCCTGATAATCTTCTCAATGACTTTGCATACTATACACGTCAGTGACACTGATCTGTAATTTAATGCCTCATGTCTGTCTCCTTAAAAACTGGGACTACATTTGCCATCTTCCATACCTCAGGTAGTTGCCTAGTTTCAATGAATGTGTTGAAGACTGTTAGTGGCACACACAGCAATTCTGTTCCCTCTTTAAGAACTCACGGAGTGATGTTTGCTCTATGCGCATGAGCTCATGTGGCCACCTCTGCTAGTGTGTCCAGTATTGCTCTGTTGCTCTCTCCATATTCTTCTGTTGTCCTCCTACACTTTTGTGGAAGATTGTACATCACTGCAATTACCACCTTAGAGCCCCTAGACTGCATTGTTCCAACTATGTAGTTCCTTTCGCCCATTCCATCCATTCATTCCATTTCCTCAACTCCTCATCGGTTTTTAATGAACAGTGCAACTCTTCCTCCACCTCTGTTCCCTCTGTCTTTCCTCAGGATCTGATATCCAGGTGGGAAGATTGCTTCTGTTATCATCCCGATGAGTTGCTTTTCTGTGAGTTCTGTGATGTCCAGGGATGTCTCCTTGATTCTTTCATGCCAGTCCTCACATTAATTTGTTATTCTGTCCATATTTATATACCAAGCCGTCAACTTCTTTTCTAAAACTGTGGTCTGGGGAGTATGTTTGGGGATTGGGAAGTGGGAGACTTGGCTGGGAACTATAGGGGTTTGCTGTGAAGGTGGAGTTTATGATGAGGGAGGTGGGGACAGTAGGTATGGTGTGGATTTTGGGTTAGATTATTTGGTTACAATGGCATTGTCATGGTTGAGGGCCTTCTGTAGGTGGTTCTGATGGAGGTTGTATTTGCTCTTCAACCTGAGTCTGGGTTCTTCTCCCCAGCTCTGTCTTTGCCACTCTTTCCTTCATGCATCTTTGTACCCTCTTTTTCAATTTCTGACTTTCATCTTATGTTCTGTCACAGTTGAGGTACACCCTCCAGTATGCTGATATATCCCTTAGTCATGCTTTCTCTTGCAGGATCCTGTTTCGAGCCAATTCTGCCTTGAAAAACACTTTGACTGGTCAGTATTTTTCCTCTTTCAAACCACCTTATTCTCAAAAATTTGCCAGCTGGGTCATGTTGTCCTCTCCTATTGCTTTCATGATACTTGCAATTGCATTTTTCTCCCCCTGTCTTCTTGATTCATAAGTTTTCCCTTTAACTTCCTGTAGCCCATACACAGAGACTGACCTCTCCCTTTCATTCTCCCACTGCATTTCCTTTTGCATTCCTTGAGTCGATTTAATTGCTTCCCTTGCAGCTTTCCTTCAACTTCTTCTCTATCTGATGTCCCTGTGCTCAGTGGTTTGTCATTTACCCCCCCCCCCCCCTCAGCTTTTCCTGTGGTCTGTTAGGTCCTTTTCATGTTGCTTAGCTCTTCCATTTTCTTCAGTCCCCTCATTTGTTCCCGTCTCATCCCAGGCTCCACTGTGATCTGATAGGCACTCTCCATACAGGTTAACTCCTTTGTTCCTTACAATCCCCTCATTTTTGAATGATGTAGGAATTCCTGATGTCATGCCAGTACTGCTCTTTGGTTCTTTACACTTTTTCAGATTCCCCAGTTCCTCTTCTAAGATCTGTATCTTAGCCTTTGCTGCTGTGGTTTGTAGCTCCCATTTCTTACTCTCTGCAGCTATCCTCTCCTTCACTTTCTTGCTAAGCTCTTCTAGCTTCCTTCCTCACTCTTGTTCTTCTTTCATGAGCTCTGCTGCTAAATATTCCATTCCATATTCATCCTCCACTCCCTTGGTTTAATGTACTAGCCTCTGGCAACCCATTGTTTGTCACTACTGAATGAAAAACTTGTATTTTTGTATGGTATTTTTTGATGTGTGTGTGTGTGAGTGTGTGTGTGTGTGTGTACTCACCTAGTTAAGGTTGCGAGGGTTGAGTCCGAGCACCTGGCCCCACCTCTTCACTGGTCATTACTAGGTCACTCTCCCTGAACCGTGAGCTTTAGCATACCTCTGCTTAAAGCTATGTATGGATCCTGCCTCCACTACATCGTTTCCCAAACTATTCTACTTCCTGACTACTCTGTGGCTGAAGAAATACTTCCTAACATCCCTGTGATTCATCTGTGTCTTCAATTTCCAACTGTGTCCCCTTGTTACTGTGTCCAATCTATGGAACATCCTGTCTTTGTCCACTTTGTCAATTCCTCTCAGTATTTTGCATGTCGTTTTCATGTCCCCCCTATCTCTCCTGCCCTTCAGTGTCGTCAGGTTGATTTCCCTTAACATCTCCTCGTAGGACATACCTCTTAGCTCTGCGACTAGTCTTGTTGCAAACCTTTGCACTTTCTCTAGTTTCTTTACGTGCTTGGCTAGGTGTGGGTTCCAAACTGGTGCCGCATACTCCAATATGGGCCTAACATACACGGTGTACAGGGTCCTGAACGATTCCTTATTAAGATGTCGGAATACTGTTCTGAGGTTTGCTAGGTGCCCATATGCTGCAGCCGTTATTTGGTTATTTGGTTGATGTGCGCTTCAGGAGATGTGCCTGGTGTTATACTTACCCCAAGATCTTTTTCCTTGAGTGAGGTTTGTAGTCTCCGGCCCCCTAGACAGTACTCAATCTGCGGTCTTCTTTGCCCTTCCCCAATTTTCATGACTTTGCACTTGGTGGAACTGAACTCCAGGAGCCAATTGCTGGACCAGGTCTGCAGCCTGCCCAGATCCTTTTGTAGTTCTGCCTGGTCTTCCATCGACTGAATTCTTCTCATCAACTTCACGTCATCTGTGTGTGTGTGTGTTTGTGTATGTGTACTCACCTAATTGTGGTTGCAGGGGTCGAGACTCAGCTCCTGGCCCCGCCTCTTCACTGATCGCTACTAAGACCTCTCCCTCTCTGCTTCCTGAGCTTTGTCATACCTCTTCATAGAACTATGTATGGTTCCTACCTCCACTACTTCACTTGCTAGGCTATTCCACTTCCTGACGACTCTATGACTGAAGAAATACTTCCTAACGTCCCTGTGACTCGTCTGAGTCTTCAGCTTTCAGTTGTGACCCCTTGTTTCTGTGTCCGCTCTCTGGAACATCCTATCTCTGTCCACCTTGTCTATTCCCTGCAGTATCTTGTATGTCGTTATCATGTCTCCCCTGACCCTTCTGTCCTCCAGTGTCGTCAGTCCAATTTCCCTCAACCTTTCCTCGTACGACATTCCCTTGAGCTCTGGGACTAGCCTTGTTGCAAACCTTTGTACTTTCTCTAACTTCTTGACGTGCTTGATCAGGTGTGGGTTCCAGACTGGTGCTGCATACTCCAGTATGGGCCTAACATACACAGTGTACAGTGTCTTGAACGATTCCTTATTAAGGTATCGGAATGCTATTCTCAGGTTTGCCAGGCGCCCGTATGCTGTAACAGTTATTTGGCTGATGTGTGCCTTCGGTGACTTGCTTGGTGTTATGGTCACCCCAATGCCTTTCTCCCTGAGTAAGGTCTGTAGTCTTTGTCCACCTAGCCTATACTCTGTCTGCGGTTTTCTTTGCCCTTCCCCAATCTTCATGACTTTGCATTTGGCAGGGTTGAATTCGAGAAGCCAGTTTCTGGACCACATGTCCAGCCTGTCCAGGTCTCTTTGCAGTCCTGCCTCATCCTCATCCGATTTAATTCTTCTCATCAGTTTCACATCATCTGCGAATAGGGACACTTCAAAGTCTATTCCTTCCATCATGTCGTTCACATATATCAGAAATAGCACTGGTCCAAGAACTGACCCCTGTGGGACCCCACTCGTCACAGGCGCCCACTGTGATACCTCTTCACTTACCATGACTCGTTGCTGCCTCCCTGTCAGGTATTCCCTGATCCATTGCAGTGCACTCCCTGTTATATGCGCCTCATCCTCCAGCTTCTGCACTAATCTCTTGTGGGGAACTGTATCAAAGGCCTTCCTGCAGTGTAGGAAAATGCAATCAACCCACCCCTCTCTCTCGTGTCTTACTTCTGTTACCTTGCCATAAAACTCCAGAAGGTTTGTGACACAGGATTTGCCTCCATGAACCCATGCTGGTTTTCATTTATGATCTTGTTCTGTTCCAGGTGTTCCACCACTCTCCTCCTGATAATCTTCTCCATGACTTTACACACAATACATGTCAGAGACACAGGTCTGTAGGTTAGTGCCTCATTTCTGTATCCTTTCTTAAATATGGGGACTACATTTGCTGTCTTCCATTTCTCAGGTAGTTGCTCAGTTTCAAGGGATGTGTTGAAGATTGTGGTTAGGGGCACACACAACATCTCTACTCCTTCTCTAAGGACCCATGGGGAGATGTTGTCCGGTCCCATCGCCTTTGAGGTATCAAGGTCACATAGCTTCTGCACCTCCTCCTCGGTTGTTCGTATGTCATCCAACACTTGTTGGTATATTCCCTCTTGATGTTCCCTTCTGTGCTGTCTTCCCAGAGCCCTTCCTGTCTCTACTATAAAAACTTCCTTAAATCTCCTGTTTATCTCTTCACATACCTCCTGATCATTTCTTGTGAGTTCTCCACCTTCTGTCCTAAAGTCTGATCACCTGGTCTTTGACTGTTGTCTTCCTCCTGATGTGGCTATACAACAGTTTCGGGTCAGGCTTGATTTTCGATGCTATGTTATTTTCATACTGTCGCTGGGCCTCCTCCTTACCTGTGCATACTCGTTCATGGCTCTGCTACTAATCTCCCTATTTTCATGTGTTCTCTGCCTTCTGTACTTTTTCCATTCTCTATTGCACTTTGTTTTTGCCTCCTTACACCGTCGGGTAAACCAGGGGCTCCTTCTGGTCTTCCCATTGTTTCTGACGCCCTTGGGAATAAACCTTTCCACTGTCTCCTTGTATTTTGTTGTTACATATTCCATCATTTCATTTACTGGCTTTCCTGCCAGTTCTCTGTCCCACGTAACCTCCTGCAGGAAGTTCCTCAACCTTATGTAGTCCCCTCTTTTATAGTCTGGCTTTTCCCATTTAACTCCTGTTACTCTCTCCACTTGCAACTCTACTATGTATTCAAAGCACAGAACCACGTGGTCACTAGCTCCTAGGGGACTCTCATATGTGATGTCCTCAATTTCTGAACTGCCCAGGGTGAACACAAGGTCCAATCTTGCTGGTTCATCCTCCCCTCTCACTCTGGTAGTGTCCTTAACATGTTGGTGCATGAGTGTTTGTATGTGTGTGTGTGTGTGTGTGTGTGTGTGTGTGTGTGTGTGTGTGCGTGTATGTGTGTGTGTACGTGTGTGTGTGTGTGTGTGTGTGTGTGTGTGTTTGTGTGTATGTGTGTGTGTGCGAGTGTGTGTGTGAGTGTGTGTGTGTGTACGTGTGTGAGTGTGTGTGTGTGTGTGTGTGTGTGTGTGTGTGTGTGTGTGTGTGTGTGTGTGTGTGTGTGTGTGTGTGTGTGTGTGTGTGTGTGTGTGTGTGTGTGTGTGTACGTGTGTGTGTGTGTGTATGTGTATGTATGTGTGTGTGTGTGTGTGTGTGTGTGTGTATACTCACCTAATTGTACTCAATTGTGGTTGCAGGAGACTAGACTCAGCTCCTGGCCTCGCCTCTTCACTGACCGCTACTGGGTCCTCCCTCTCCCTGCTCCATGAGCTTTACCATACCTCGACTTGAAACTATGTATGGTTCCTGCCTCCACTACATCACTTGCCAGACTATTCCACTTCCTAAAAACTGTATGGCTGAAGAAATGCTTCCTAACATCCCTTTGACTAATCTTAATCTTCAACTTCCAATTGTGAACTCTTGTATCTGTGTCCAATCTCTGGAACATCCTGTCTCTGTCCACCTTACCTATTCCATGAAGTATTTTGTACGTCGTTATCATATCACCCTTGACCCTCCTGTCCTCCAGTGTCGTCAGACCGATGTGTGAGTGTGTGTGTGTGTGTGTTAGTTACCATTTTGTCCTAGGCACATGTCGATTAGACACTAGGCCTGTTGTATGGGCATCCATGTACTCACCTAGTTGAGGTTGCGGGGGTCGAGTCCGAGCTCCTGGCCCCGCCTCTTCACTGATCGCTACTAGGTCACTCTCTCTGAACCGTGAGCTTTGTCATACCTCTGCTTAAAGCTATGTATGGATCCTGCCTCCACTACATCGCTTCCCAAACTATTCCACTTACTGACTACTCTGTGGCTGAAGAAATACTTCCTAACATCCCTGTGATTCATCTGTGTCTTCAACTTCCAGCTGTGTCCCCTTGTTACTGCGTCCAATCTCTGGAACATCCTATCTTTGTCCACCTTGTCAATTCCTCTCAGTATTTTGTATGTCGTTATCATGTCCCCCCCTATCTCTCCTGTCCTCCAGTGTCGTCAGGTTGATTTCCCTTAACCTCTCCTCGTAGGACATACCTCTTAGCTCTGGGACTAGTCTTGTTGCAAACCTTTGCACTTTCTCTAGTTTCTTTACGTGCTTGGCTAGGTGTGAGTTACAAACTGGTGCCGCATACTCCAATATGGGCCTAACGTACACGGTGTACAGGGTCCTGAACGATTCCTTATTAAGATGTCGGAATGCTGTTCTAAGGTTCGCTAGGCGCCCATATGCTGCAGAAGTTATTTGATTGATGTGCGCTTCAGGAGATGTGCCTGGTGTTATACTCACCCCAAGATCTTTTTCCTTGAGTGAGGTTTGTAGTCTCTGGCCCCCTAGACTGTACTCCGTCTGCGGTCTTCTTTGCCCTTCCCCAATCTTCATGACTTTGCACTTCGTGGGATTGAACTCCAGGAGCCAATTGCTGGACCAGGTCTGCAGCCTGTCCAGATCCCTTTGTAGTTCTGCCTGGTCTTCGATTGAGTGAATTCTTCTCATCAACTTCAAGTCATCTGCAAACAGGGACACCTCAGAGTCTATTCCTTCCGTAATGTCGTTCACAAATACCAGAAACAGCACTGGTCCTAGGACTGACCCCTGTGGGACCCCGCTGGTCACAGGTGCCCACTCTGACACCTCGCCACGTACCATGACTCGCTGCTGTCTTCCTGACAAGTATTCCCTGATCCATTGTAGTGCCTTCCCTGTTATCCCTGCTTGGTCCTCCAGTTTTTGCACCAATCTCTTGTGTGGAACTGTGTCAAACGCCTTCTTGCAGTCCAAGAATATGCAATCCAATATGTGTGTGTGTGTGTGTGTGTGTGTGTGTGTGTGTGTGTGTGTGTGTGTGTGTGTGTGTGTGTGGTGTGTGTGGTGTGTGTGTGGTGTGTGTGTGGTGTGTGTGTGTGGTGTGTGTACTCACCTAATTGTGGTTGCAGGGGTCGAGACTCAGCTCCTGGCCCCGCCTCTTCACTGATCGCTACTGGATCCTCTCTCTCTCTGCTTCCTGAGCTTTGTCATACCTCTTCTTAAAACTATGTATGGTTCCTGCCTCCACTACTTCACTTGCTAGGCTATTCCACTTGCTGACAACTCTATGACTGAAGAAATGCTTCCTAACGTCCCTGTGACTCGTCTGAGTCTTCAGCTTCCAGTTGTGACCCCTTGTCCCTGTGTCCCCTCTCTGGAACATCCTATCTCTGTCCACCTTGTCTATTCCCCGCAGTATCTTGTATGTCGTTATCATGTCTCCCCTGACCCTTCTGTCCTCCAGTGTCGTCAGTCCGATTTCCCTTAACCTTTCCTCGTACGACATTCCCTTGAGCTCTGGGACTAGCCTTGTTGCAAACCTTTGTACTTTCTCTAACTTCTTGACGTGCTTGACCAGGTGTGGGTTCCAGACTGGTGCTGCATACTCCAGTATGGGCCTAACATACACAGTGTACAGTGTCATGAACGATTCCTTATTAAGGTATCGGAACGCTGTTCTCAGGTTTGCCAGGCGCCCGTATGCTGCAGCGGTTATTTGGTTGATGTGTGCCTCTGGTGATGTGCTCGGTGTTATGGCCACCCCAAGGTCTTTCTCCCTGAGTGAGGTCTGTAGTCTTTGTCCACCTAGCCTATACTCTGTCTGCGGTCTTCTTTGCCCCTCCCCAATCTTCATGACTTTGCATTTGGCTGGATTGAATTCGAGAAGCCAGTTGCTGGACCACATGTCCAGCCTCTCCAGGTCTCTTTGCAGTCCTGCCTCATCCTCGTCCGATTTAATTCTTCTCATCAACTTCATGTCATCTGCTAACAGGGACACTTCAGAGTCTATTCCTTCCATCATGTCGTTCACATATATCAAAAATAGTACTGGTCCTAGAACTGACCCCTGTGGGACCCCGCTCGTAACAGGCGCCCACTGTGATACCTCTTCACGTACCATGACTCATTGCTGCTTCCCTGTCAGGTATTCCCTTATCCATTGCAGTGCCCTCCCTTTTACGTGCGCAAGATCCTCCAGCTTCTGCACTAATCTCTTGTGGGGAACTGTGTCAAAGGCCTTCCTGCAGTCTAGGAAAACGCAATCTACCCACCCCTCTCTCTCGTGTCTTACTTCTGTTACCTTGTCATAAAACTCCAGGAGGTTTGTGATACAAGATTTGCCTTCCATGAACCCATGCTGGTTTTCATTTATAATCTTGTTCCTTTCCAGGTGTTCGACCACTCTCCTCCTGATAATCTTCTCCATGACTTTGCACACAATACATGTCAGAGACACAGGTCTGTAGTTTAGTGCCTCGTTTCTGTTTCCTTTCTTAAATATGGGGACTACATTAGCTGTCTTCCATTTCTCAGGTAGTTGCCCAGTTTCAAGGGATGTGTTGAAGATTGTGGTTAGAGGCACGCACAGCATCTCTGCTCCTTCTCTAAGGACCCATGGGGAGATGTTGTCCGGTCCCATCGCCTTTGAGGTGTCAAGGTCACTTAAGAGCTTCTTCACCTCCTCCTCGGTTGTTCGTATGTCATCCAACACTTGTTGGTATATTCCCTCTTGATGTTCCCTTCTGTGCTGTCTTCCCACAGCCCTTCCTGTCTCTACTGTAAAAACTTCCTTAAATCTCCTGTTCAGCTCCTCACATACCTCCTGATCATTTCTTGTGAATTCTCCACCTTCTGTCCTTAATCTGATCACCTGGTCTTTGACTGTTGTCTTCCTCCTGGTGTGGCTATACAACAGTTTCGGGTCAGTCTTGATTCTCGATGCTATGTCATTTTCATACTGTCGCTGGGCCTCCCTCCTTACCTGTGCGTACTCATTCCTGGCTCTGCGACTGATCTCCCTATTTTCGTGTGTTCTCTGCCTTCTGTACTTTTTCCATTCTCTATTGCACTTTGTTTTTGCCTCCTTACACCGTCGGGTAAACCAGGGGCTCGTTCTGGTCTTCCCATTGTTACTGTTGCCCTTGGGAATAAACCTTTACACTGTCTCCTTGCATTTTGTTGTTACATATTCCATCATTTCATTTACTGGCTTTCCTGCCAGTTCTCTGTCCCACTGGACCTCCCGCAGGAAGTTCTTCAACCCTATGTAGTCCCCTCTTTTATAGTCAGGCTTTTCCCATTCAACTCCTGTTATTCTCTGCACTTGCAGCTCTACTATGTATTCAAAGCACAGAACCACGTGGTCGCTAGCTCCTAGGGGACTCTCATACTTGATGTCCTCAATATCTGAGCTGCCCAGGGTGAACACAAGGTCTAATCTTGCTGTTTCATCCTCCCCTCTCACTCTGGTAGTGTCCTTAACATGTTGGTGCATGAGGTTTTCCAGCACCACGTCCAACATCCTGGCTCTCCATGTTTCGGGACCCCCATGTGGCTCCAGGTTTTCCCAGTCAATCTCCCTGTGGTTGAAATCCCCCATAACCAGCAACTTTGCTCTGCTGGAGTGAGCTCTTCTTGCCACCTCAGCAAGTGTGTCCACCATTGCTCTGTTGCTCTCTTCATATTCCTCTCTTGGCCTCCTGCAGTTCTGTGGTGGATTATACATCACTGCAATGACCACTTTGTGTTCCCCAGACTGAATTGTACCTGCTATGTAGTCTCTTTCTCCCGTCTCATCTATTCCTTTCATTTTCTCGAATTTCCATCTGTTTTTTACGAGCAGAGCAACCCCACCTCCCCCCCTGCCCCTTCTATCTTTCCTCATGATCTGGTATCCTGGTGGGAAGATTGCATCTGTTGTCTCCATGAGTTTTGTTTCTGTAACTGCTATGATGTCTGGGGACTTCTCATTGATTCTTTCTTTCCATTCCTCATGTTTATTCGTTAATCCATCTGCATTTGTGTACCAAACCTTCAACTTCTGGATTGTTCAGTTGCCTTGGGGGTGTCGTGGCTGGAGTCCTCCTGCAGGTGTTTCTGGGGGGTGCGCTTGTCCTTCCATTTGATCCTGGGTTATTCTGCTAAGTAAGTAAGTAAGTAAGTAAGTAAGTTTATTCAGGTATACACAAATACAGTTACATAGAATTATCATACATAGCAGCATATGTGTAGAGAACCTAGGATAACCCAAAAAAGTCAGACAGAGTGACTTCTCCTTTTTCATTTCCTCCCATTTCTCCTTTCGTTTTCGAACTCTCTCTTTCATTGTCTTCCTTTCGTCCTGTGTTCTGTCTCGATCGAGGTACACACTCCGGAACTCCTGCTTGCCTCTCAGCCGTGCTTTCTCCTGCAGGATCATGGTTCGGGTTGATTCTGCCTTGAAAATTACTTTGAGAGGCCAATTCCTTTTCTTTGTGAACCACCCAATTCTCCGAAAATTTGCCACCTGGGTCATGTCCCCCTCGCCTATCACCTTCATGATATCTTCAATCACTTTTTTCTCCTCCTGCTTTCTTTCATCATAAGTTTCCCCTTTAGCTTCGTCTAGCCCATAGACAAACACGGATCTCTCCCTTTCCACCTCCCACTGTGACTCCCATTGCATCCTCTGATGTGTTTTAGTTCCTTCCCGTGAAGTGTTCCTTCCTTCAGTCCCTTCCCTAGTTATGGCCCCTATGCTTCTTGGTTTATCCTTCCTGCTCACCTGCTCCTGGCCCCCACAGGTATCTGGTAAGGTCCTTGCACATGTCCTAGTTCCTTCAATGTCTTCCAACCTCTCATTCTGTCCTAGTGTGCTCCCTGTTTTTGTTTTGGCCCCATGTGTGTGTGTGTGTGTGTGTGTGTGTGTGTGTGGTGTGTGTGTGTGTGGTGTGTGGTGTGTGGTTTGTGTGTGGTGTGTGGTTTGTGTGTGGTGTGTGTATGGTGTGTGTGTGTGTGCGTGTGTGTGTGTGTGTGTGTGTGTGTGTGTGTGTGTGTGTACTCACCTATTTGTACTCCTGGCCCCGCCTCTTCACCGGTTGCTACTAGGCCCTCTCTCTCCCCGCTCCATGAGCTTTATCAAACCTCGTCTTAAAACTGTGTATGGTTCCTGCCTCCACTACGTCATTTTCTAGGCTATTCCACTGCCTTACAACTCTATGACTGAAGAAATACTTCCTACTATCTCTCTGACTCATTTGTGTCTTCAACTTCCAATTGTGGCCTCTTGTTTCTGTGTCCCCTCCCTGGAACATCCTGTCTTTGTCCACCTTGTCTATTCCACGCAGTATTTTATATGTCTTTATCATGTCTCCCCTGACCCTCCTGTCCTCCAGTGTCGTCAGGCCGATTTCCCTTAATCTTTCTTCATAGGACATTCCCCTTAGCTCTGGAACTAACCTTGTCGCAAACCTTTGTACTTTCTATAGTTTCTTGACGTACTTTATCAAGTGCGGGTTCCAAACAGGTGCTGCATACTCCAGTATGGGCCTGACATACACGGTGTACAGTGTCTTGAATGATTCCTTACTAAGGTATCGGAATGCTGTTCTCAGGTTTGCCAGGCGCCCATATGCTGCAGCAGTTATCTGATTGATGTGTGCTTCCGGAGACATGCTCGGTGTTATACTCACCCCAAGATCTTTCAACTTGAGTGAGGTTTGCAGTCTTTGGCCACCTAGCCTATACTCTGTCTGTGGTCTTCTGTGCCCTTCCCCTATCTTCATGACTTTGCATTTGGCAGGATTAAATTCGAGAAGCCATTTGCTGGACCAGGTGTCCAGTCTGTCCAGGTCTCTTTGAAGTCCTGCTTGGTCCTCATCAGATTTAATTCTCCTCATTAACTTCACATCATCTGCAAACAGGGACACTTCTGAGTCTAACCCTTCCGTCATGTCGTTCACATATACCAAAAATAGCACTGGTCCTAGGACCGACCCCTGTGGGACCCCGCTCGTCACAGGTGCCCACTGTGATACATCATTACGTACCATGACTCGTTGTTGCCTCCCTGTCAGGTATTCTCTGATCCATTGCAGTGCCCTTCCTGTTATATGTGTGTGTGTGTGTGTGTGTGTGTGTGTGTGTTAGTTACCATTTTGTTCTAAGCACATGTCGATTAGACACTAGGCCTGTTGTGTGTGTGTGTTAGTTTGTGTGTACTCACCTATTTGTACTCACCTATTTGTGGTTGCAGGGGTCGAGTCCTAGCTCCTGGCCCCGCCTCTTCACCGGTTGCTACTAGGCCCTCTCTCTCCCCGCTCCATGAGCTTTATCAAACCTCGTCTTAAAACTGTGTATGGTTCCTGCCTCCACTACGTCATTTTCTAGGCTATTCCACTGCCTGTGTGTGTGTGTGTGTGTGTGTGTGTGTGTGTGTGTGTGTGTGTGTGTGTGTGTGTGTGTGTGTGTGTGTGTGTGTGGTGTGTGTGTGTGTGGTGTGTGGTGTGTGTGTGTGGTGTGTGTGTGGTGTGTGTGTGTGTGTGTGTGTGGTGTGTGTGTGTGTGGTGTGTGGTGTGTGGTGTGTGGTTTGTGTGTGGTGTGTGTGTGTGTGTGTGTGGTGTGTGTGGTGTGTGTGTGTGTGTGTGTGTGTGTGTGGTGTGTGTGGTGTGTGTGTGGTGTGTGTGTGGTGTGTGGTGTGTGTGTGTGTGTGGTGTGTGGTTTGTGTGTGGTGTGTGTGTGGTGTGTGTGTGGTGTGTGTGGTGGGTGTGTGGTGTGTGGTGTGTGTGTGTGTGTGGAGTGTGGTGTGTGGTTTGTGTGTGGTGTGTGTGTGGTGTGTGTGTGGTGTGTGTGTGGTGTGTGGTGTGTGTGTGTGTGGTGTGTGGTGTGTGGTTTGTGTGTGTGTGTGTGTGTGGTGTGTGTGTGTGTGGTGTGTGGTGTGTGGTTTATGTGTGGTGTGTGTGTGGTGTGTGTGTGTGTGTGTGGTGTGTGTGTGTGGTGTGTGTGTGTGTGTGTGTGTGGTGTGTGTGGTGTGTGTGTGGTGTGTGTGTGGTGTGTGTGTGGTGTGTGTGTGTGGTGTGTGTGTGGTGTGTGTGTGGTGTGTGTGGTGTGTGGTGTGTGGTTTGTGTGTGGTGTGTGTGGTGTGTGTGTGTGTGTGTGTGTATGGTGTGTGTGGTGTGTGTGTGTGTATGTGGTGTGTGTGTGGGTGTGTGTGTGTGTGTGTGTGTGTGTGTGTGTGTGGTGTGTGTGTGGTGTGTGTGGTGTGTGTGGTGTGTGTGTGGTGTGTGGTGTGTGGTTTGTGTGTGGTGTGTGTGGTGTGTGTGGTGTGTGTGTGTGTGTGTGTGTGTGTGTGTGTGTGTGTGTGTGTGTGTGTGTGTGTGTATGTGTGTGCGTGTGTGTATACTCACCAAATTGTACTCACCTAGTAGTGGTTGCAGGGGTCGAGTCATAGCTTCTGGCTCCGCCTCTTCACTGGCCGCTACTAGGTCACTCTTCCTGCACCATGAGCTTATGAGCTTTATCATACCTCTGCTTGAAGCTATGTATGGATCCTGCCTCCACTACTTCGCATCAAAATCTATTCCACTTCCTAACTACTTTGTGACTGACGAAATACTTCCTAACATCTCTGTGATTCATCTGTGTCTTCAACATCCAACTGTGTCCCCTTGTTGCTGTCCCATCTCTGGAACATTATGTCTCTGTCTACCATGTCAATTCCTCTTAGCATTTTATATGTCGTTATCATGTCCCCCCTATCTTTCCTGTCCTCCAGTGTCGACAGGTTGATTTCCTTTATAGCCTCTCCTCGTAGTACATACCCCTTAACTCTGGGACTAGCCTTGTTGCAAACCTTTGCACTTTCTCTAGTTTCTATAAGTGCTTGGCTAGGTGTGGGTTCCAAACTGGTGCCGCATACTCCAATATGGGCCTAACATACACAGTGTACAGAGTCCTGAACGATTCCTTATTAAGATGTCAGAATACTGTTCTTAGGTTTGCTTGGTGCCCATATGCTGCAGCCGTTATTTGGTTGATATGCGCCTCAGGAGATGTGCCTGGTGTTATACTCATCCCAAGATCTTTTTCCTTGAGTGAGGTTTGTAGTCTCTGGCCCCCTAGACTGCACTCCGTCTGCGGTCTTCTTTGCCCTTCCCAATCTTCATGACTTTGCACTTGGTGGGATTGAACTCCAGGAGCCAAATGCTGGTCAGGTCTGAAATCTGTTCAGATTCCTGTGTAGTTCTGACTGGTCCTCGTCCGATTTAATTCTTCTCATCAACTTCACATCATCTGCTAACAGGGAAACCTCAGAGTCTATTCCTTCAGTCACGTCATTCACAAATACCAGAAACAGTACTGGTCCTAGTATTGACCCCAGTGGAGCCCTACTCGTAACAGGCGTCCACTATGACATCTCGCCTCGTACCATGTCTTTCTGACAAGTATTCCCTGATCCATTGTAGTGCCCTCCCTGTTATCCCTGCCTGGTCCTCCAGTTTTTGCACTAATCTCTCGTGTGGAACTGTGTCAAATTCCTTCTTACAGTTCAAGAAAATGCAATCTACCCACCCCTCTCTCTCTCTTGTCCTACTGCTGTCACCCTGTCATAGAACTCCAGTAGGTTTGTGTTACAGGATTTCCCGTCCCTGAAACCGTGTTGGCTGTTGTTGATGAGTGCATTCCTTTCTAGGTGTTCCACCACTCTTCTCCTGATAATCTTCTCGATGACTTTGCATACTATACATGTCAGTAACACTGGTCTGTAGTTTAGTGCTTCATGTCTGTCTCCTTTTTTAAAAAATGGGACTACATTACCTTTCTTCCATATCTCAGGTAGCCACTCTGTTTCGAAAGATGAGGTGAAGATTGTTGTTAGTGGTACACATAGCTCCTCTGCTCCCTCTCTCAGGACCCATGGAGAGATGTTATCCGGCCCCATCGTCTGTGAGGTGTCTAGCTCGCTTAGCAGCCTCTTCACTTCTTCCTCAGTTGTATGGATTGTGTCCAGCACTTGATGGTGTACCCTGGCCTCTTCGCTGGCCACTTCCTCCTCCATGAGCTTTACCGTACTCACCTATTTGTACTCACCTATTTGTGGTTGCAAGGGTCGATTCATAGCTCCTGGCCCCGCCTCTTCATTGATTGCTACTAGGTCCTCTCTCTCCCTGCTCCATGAGCTTTATCATACCTCGCCTTAAAATTATGTATGGTTCCCGCCTCCACTACTACACTTTCTAGGCTATTCCACGGCTTGACTACTCTATGACTGAAGAAATACTTCCTAACATCCTAACATCCGTGTGTGTGTGTGTGTGTGTGTGTGTACTCACCTAATTATACTCACCTAATTGTGGTTGCAGGGGTCGAGACTCAGCTCCTGGCCCCGCCTCTTCACTGAGCGCTACTAGCTCCTCTCTCTCTCTGCTTCCTGAGTTTTGTCATACCTCGTCTTAAAGCTATGTATGGCTCCTGCCTCCACTACATCACTTGCTAGGCTATTTCAATTCCTGACGATTCTGTGACTGAAGAAGTACTTCCTAACATCCCTGTGACTCGTCTGAATCTTCAGTTTCCAATTGTGACCCCTTGTTTCTGTGTTCCCTTGGAGCATCCTGTCTCTGTCCATCTTCTCTATTCCAAACATTATTTTGTATGTAGTTATCATGTCTCCCCTGACCCTCCTGTCCTCTAGTGTCGTCAGTCCGATTTCCCTCAGCCTTTCTTCGTAGGACATACCCCTGAGCTCTGGAACTAGCCTTGTTGCAAACCTTTGTACTTTCTCTAATTTCTTGACGTGCTTGACCAGGTGTGGGTTCCAAACTGGTGCTGCATACACAATGTACAGTGTCTTGAACGATTCCTTACTAAGGTATTGGGACGCTATTCTCAGGTTTGCCAGGCGCCCATATGCTGCAGCAATTATCTGGTTGATGTGTGCCTCCGGAGAAGTGCTCAGTGTTATGGTCACCCCAAGATCTTTCTCCTTGAGTGAGGTTTGCAGCCTTTGTCTGCGGTCTTCTTTGTCCTTCCCCAATCTTCATGACTTTGCATTTGGTAGGGTTGAAATCGAGAACCCAGTTGCTGGATCACGTGTCCAGCCTGTCCAGGTCTCTTTGTAGTCCTGCCTCATCCTCATCTGATTTAATCCTTCGTATTAGCTTCGCATCATCTGCAAGCAGGGACACTTCAGAATCTATCCCTTCCACCATGTGTGTGTGTGTGTGTGTAGTCACCTAGTTGTACTCACCTAGTTGAGGTTGCAGGGGTCGAGTCCAAGCTCCTGGCCCCGCCTCTTCACTGGTCGTGTGTGTGTGTGTGTGTGTGTGTGTGTGTCTGTCTGTCTGTCTCTCTGTCCGTCTCTTTGTCTCTCTGTCTGTCTGTGTGTGTCTGTGTTTTGTGAAACAGAAAATGCTGGTAGCTATTATCCTATAAGACACACCTCTCGTGATCAATATCCAATCACTGCGCCGGTATGTTTCTTTCAAGCAATGACGTTGTCCAATCGTAGTTGAGCAAACATGACATCGCTCAGATAAAAGGCGGTGCGGATCCTGCTGGTGTGATTCAGCTGGACGCCGCTTCGTCACGTAGTCTACCTCACTAATCTTGCCACCTTATATTGTGCGAAGTTGTTTACAAAAGTAAGTTGATTATTGTACTTTGTTATTCGAAAGTTTTTGAAAGATTAATAGTGTTACACATAAAATAAAAAATCTTACTGATAACAGCTACTATAACACGCACTCTGTCACATTGTGACGAAAACCATTCTCTTAAAGTGTTTCCGCTACCCATAATGTCGTCAATCAGCTTATCCTATAATACCTTATTCAGTCTGTAGAATACTGCTGTATCTTACTCCAGTCCATCTCCTCTCCGTTTTTGTCATTCTTCTAATCCTTTATATGTATATATGTAAGTTAATATTGGTTTGTTTGATTTTGTTTCTATAAACTAGTCCAAAAATTTGATCAGAGGCTTCAGTATACTGATGAGGAAGTATTTAGCAATATTGTGATCAAAGATTTTATTTTATGAGGCAGCGTTCCTCGGGGCGAGGGATTTTTAAAGCTCATTTTACGTTGATTTTAAACGCGTATGTTTCCTTTCCATTGTATTTATTTAGGGGGAGAGCAATCCTAGGAAAAAGACGTATATGTTTAAACTTAACCCGATCAATTTTAATTAAACAAGTCATTGGGGATATAAATCGACCCATACTGCCTCCTGAAAGGAGGGGTAGAGAGATGTATCTTCCTCACACCTGCCACCTGACAAGGAGGGTGTACGGAGGTGGGGACGGGGAAGTCTCCTCGGTGTTTGTATGCTGACAAAATAATGGTGGGTGTGAACACCAGCACCAGTCACCTGACTTGTCACCAACTCACCAGTCACCAGTCACCAACTTTCACAGTCGCCTTTTGGTTGAATCCTCCCTTATACACAACTTTCCTTGTATGAATCTTAGTCCTTGCTTTGTCTCTGTAGATGCCTTCCTTTCCCATTGCATTGTAAAATGCTCCAAACTTTAGAACACCCGTGACTTAACTTAATTCTTTTTTCCTCTTCTCCCTCTTTCCCTTTCCACTTTCCTCTTTCTCCTTTGAGTTTTCTTCTGCCTTGGGTATTTGCCCTTTATTATATTCCCCCTCTGTGTTCTTGCTCCTACCCTCTGTAGGCCCCTAGCTCCTCTGCAGTGCTCCTCTTTCTTAGCACGTATTTGCCTGACTCGACTGCTACTACTACTACTACCACCTCCACTACTACCTCTCTTGTCCCGTCCCTGTCTACTGGCCTATATATACCCCCTCCTTCTCTCCTTTTTGTTAGTGTGACTTTGTAAATGGTCCACATCGAACCGAAAAGTCGTGGTAAGCTCCTCTCTTCTATGTGAGGGTTATTTGTGAATTGTTCCAGTCACGGTATTCTGCCTTTTTTTGGTTATTTATTATTAGTTATGCATAGGGGTACATGAGTTTCCCACAACCGCCTCCTCATACGGCAGATGCAAATTTTGTAAGTTTCCCTACACTCTTTCCATGTCAAGTCAGGTGCTGGCGAGAGCATTATAGTAATCACATGAAAAACGTCTAAGGTAAGCAAAAATTCATTAACTTTTCCTATTTATATCTTGTTACAGAAGACTGATAAAACGCAATTCTTATCAAATATAAATGAATTAGTTAATTTAAAATGCATATTTACATAAATTTACATTATATAAATATGAATGAAAAGCTGTGTTTTTTCCCTGTGATTAAGAGGAAATCAAATACTGCACTTTCAGTAGAAATGCTGTGCGGTGTATGTAGTTTTTGTCCCTTTTATCAGTGGTGTTCCTTTAAGAGGAAAGAAAGTCTGATAAACAGAGAGTTATCTATCTTCAGGGCATTTTCTTAATCAAAGTTGGTATTTTGCTGTTGGTAACACAGTCGTATTAGTGACTGTTTATTAACTTTAAGCAACAGGTATGTGACCATATATTATGAAAGGCCTATGATGGAATCCCTCGTTTTCTATTCATGTTTCAGTTTTTTTTTTTTATAAGCTAAATTGCATGTTATATTTGGTAAATTTTATTAACAGACGACGATCTGTTCGAACTAAATCTATCCAAACTTAACCCAACCTAAAATAGTCTGAATGCCATTATAAAAAAATTTTGCTAAAATAATACATATATATTGGAAAACGACTTGGAGCTGGGGAGGTCGTCTACCTATGTGACAACAGTTTTTCCTTATTCCCCGTTTTAGAGGATAAGGTATTCCAGTCGAGTGGTGTTCATGTGTCATGCGACCTTAATGAGTCTAGTGTAATCAATAGTCTTTAAATTTGTCGATTTCTGACCAATAGATTCTTAAAAAAAATTATATTTATGTTAGTTTCGTCAAGTTAGATTGTCGCCTTGTAATCAAAATTAATCAATCACAACGTACGACAAAGCTGATATATGTAACATTACACGAAGGAGAAGCATGAACAGAAAACATAATGTTAGTAATGCCTCTTTGATGCCTGTGTGTTGACCAGGATCAGAGGACAGGTGGCACTGATAAGACCGGGGGAAGACACCACTTTTGGATATGTACTTGATTCAACCATGATTATGAGGTACATATTTACTGTTCCTTAGTTAAGAAGGCACTGGAAGTAAATAAATATAAGATAAAAACTATTTCTGAAAGGATAACATGTATATGCAGAGTCTGACTTAAAAATGAGACTGTTTCAACTTTAGCATTGTCTAATGTTCTTACTGTAAACTACGATTTCAGCAAATGTAGGTATATAAAATATATATATATATATATATATATATATATATATATATATATATATATATATATATATATATATATATATATATATATATATATATATATATATATATATAAATAAATATATATATATATATATATATATATATATATATATATATATATATATATATATATATATATATATATATACACATATATATATATATATATATATATATATATATATATATATATATATATATATATATATATATATATATATATATATATATATATATATATATATGTATGTCGTGCCGAATATGTAAAACTGGTCAATTAGCAAGAACTCATTTACAATTAAGTCCTTTCTAAAATTTTCTCTTACACGTTTAAAGATATATTTTTTTTCATTAATGTTAATGTAAAAATTTTTAATTTTGCTTCAAAAGAATCTTAGAAAACTTACCTAACCTTATTATAAAAAGAACAATTTATTTTAGCCTAACCCAACTAAATATATTTCAGATTTCTTTACAGTAATTTAATACTTTAGAAACACAGTGAAATATATTTTTTCCGTTAAGTTCAGAATGATTTTGGCGAAATTATTGCATACACAAATTTTTGCTTGTCCTATATGGCAAGATGAACGTTGCTATTTATGCCAAGATCGCAAGTTCTGCCTATTCGGCACGACATATATATATATATATATATATATATATATATATATATATATATATATATATATATATATATATATATATATATATATATATTTATTTATATATATATATATATATGCAATAAGATCACAGTAAACAGGTGATTTCAGAATATGCAAAACAACCACTCTGAAAGAATAGAGAAATTCCAAGCGCTTTCGTGACTACTCACATTATCAAGGAACTATGAAAGTAAAGCATCCAAGGAAGCTATATAAGGGGTCTGGCCAGCTCCTCACTATCACATCCCACAACGGTTAAACACCTGACGCGCGCCGACCCAACTTGGATAGGTCCTTTGCACAACTCACCCCACAAACTATTCTACCCAAGAAAATTTAAAAATTATTTGTCCAGTGTATTATTAAATTCTTCCCAAATTCTAATAATTATAAATGGATCTAATTTATATAAACCAAAGGAAATATTCATATTATTGTCAAAACTGCTTTTTATGAAACAAGATTCAATTATATTCCTGTCGACCATGGACTTGCTTGATACTACTTTCTCAACTTTTTGAAAATCAATTGGATGGTTAAAATCTCTTACATGAATAAACAGAGCATTGGAATCTTGTCCAGTTCTAATGCTATATTTATGTTGTTTTAATCTTAGTTCGAGATTTTTACCAGTTTGACCGTAATAAACTTTATCGCAAATTTTACAAGGAATCTTATAGACATCCATCAGCATTTTGGGGGGAATTCTTTATCAAAAGTTTTTTTACTGTATCAAGATTTTTGAATACAACTTTAATATTAAAAGTCTTAAGAAGAGAAGGCATATCAACCAAGTTTTCATGGTAAGGGAGAACCAACATATTTTTAGTTGAATAAGGCTGGTTGTCCCATTTTGGATTGTAAAAAGTATTTCTAGCAACTTTAAAAGATTTATCAATTACATTTCTTGGGTATTTTAAATCATTACCTATTTCATAAATTTTGGATATTTCCTCATCAATGAACTCAGGACTACAAATTCGTAAAGCTCTCAAAAAAATTGATAAGAAAACAGACAGTTTGACTCTATCTTGATGCGAGGAATAATAGTGGACATAGGAACAGTTATTTGTAGGTTTTCTGTAAATTTTAAATTTGAATTCATTATTACCCTTAATAATTAAAACATCTAGAAAAGGCAATGAGTTATTTTCTTCAAACTCAACAGTAAAGTTTATAGAATGTTACTTCCTTGTTTACGAAAGTTCCTGTTGATGACTTTTTAAGTTTCTTATCTGAAGAACTCGTTAACTATGATTTACCATTGCCAGTTCCTACTATCATTAAACTTATTAAACTTTGCATTGTTGATGCAAAATTTGTATTTAATGATAAATTTTGCACTCAGAAGTTTGGTATGGCAATGGGAAATCCTCTTTCACCTGTTCTTAGTAACCTATACATGGAATTTTTTGAAACAAGGTTACTTAACACAATCCTCCCTAATAGAGCTAAATGGTTCAGATATGTTGATGATATTTTGTGTCTTATGCCCAAAAATGTAGATATACACCATTTCCTAGGAAAATTAAATAGCTTGGCCATTCTATAAACTTTACTGTTTCGTTTGAAGAAAATAACTCATTGCCTTTTCTAGATGTTTTAATTATTAAGGGTAATAATGAATTCAAATTTAAAATTTACAGAAAACCTACAAATAACTGTTCCTATGTCCACTATTATTCCTTGCATCAAGATAGAGTCAAACTGTCTGTTTTCTCATCAATGTTTTTGAGAGCTTTACGAATTTGTAGTCCTGAGTTCATAGATGAGAAAATATCCAAAATTTATGAAATAGGTAATGATTTAAAATACCCAAGAAATGTAATTGATAAATCTTTTAAAGTTGCTAGAAATACTTTTTACAATCCAAAATGGGACAACCAGCCTTATTCAACTAAAAATATGTTGGTTCTCCCTTACCATGAAAACTTGGTTGATATGCCTTCTCTTCTTAAGACTTTTAATATTAAAGTTGTATTCAAAAATCTTGATACAGTAAAAAAACTTTTGATAAAGAATTCCCCCCAAAATGCTGATGGATGTGTCTATAAGATTCCTTGTAAAATTTGCGATAAAGTTTATTACGGTCAAACTGGTAAAAATCTCGAACTAAGATTAAAACAACATAAATATAGCATTAGAACTGGACAAGATTCCAATGCTCTATTTATTCATGTAAGAGATTTTAACCATCCAATTGATTTTCAAAAAGTTGAGAAAGTAGTATCAAGCAAGTCCATGGTCGACAGGAATATAATTGAATCTTGTTTCATAAAAAGCAGTTTTGACAATAATATGAATATTTCCTTTGGTTTACATAAATTAGATCCATTTATAATTAATAGAATTTGGGAAGAATTTAATAATACACTGGACAAATAATTTTTAAATTTTCTTGGGTAGAATAGTTTGTGGGGTGAGTTGTGCAAAGGACCTATCCAAGTTGGGTCGGCGCGCGTCAGGTGTTTAACCGTTGTGGGATCTGATAGTGAGGTGCTGGCCAGACCCCTTATATAGCTTCCTTGGATGCTTTACTTTCATAGTTCCTTGATAATGTGAGTAGTCACGAAAGCGCTTGGAATTTCTCTATTCTTTCAGAGTGGTTTTGTATATATATATATATATATATATATATATATATATATATATATATATATATATATATATATATATATATATATATATATATATATATATATATATGCAATAAGATCACAGTAAACAGGTGATTTCAGAATATGCAAAACAACCACTCTGAAA
The DNA here is from genome assembly GCF_038502225.1 of Cherax quadricarinatus. Classification (NCBI taxonomy): domain Eukaryota; kingdom Metazoa; phylum Arthropoda; class Malacostraca; order Decapoda; family Parastacidae; genus Cherax; species Cherax quadricarinatus. Next base: position 22,926,264 of record NC_091302.1, read on the forward strand.
GAATAGAGAAATTCCAAGCGCTTTCGTGACCACTCACATTATCAAGGAACTATGATAATGTGAGTGGTCACGAAAGCGCTTGGAATTTCTCTGTTCTTTCAGAGTGGTTGTTTTGCATATATATATATATATATATATATATATATATATATATATATATATATATATATATATATATATATATATATATATATATATATTTATATATATATATATATATATATATATATATATATATATATATATATATATATATATATATATATATATATATATATATATATATCACTTAGCAAACATTTCAGTATTGTTATTTTATATATCAGTACGGTCTGCAATGAGCTGTTATTGTCGCTGTTTTCATAAGAATTACAAAGCTTAGAAATTTGTCATTATGTAAATTAATAGAGGATCAACTTCGTCATCCTTCTCTGCGCAATAAAGTCCATTATTTAATACTGAAATTAGAACAAAGAAGCACAATCTAAATAAGTCATCACCACAGATATATAAAGCTGAAGTATAACCCGAGGTCTGCTATTATTTATATTTCTACATATGAAGCCTTATTGCTAACACTTATGTAATGTTTACTTAGCTCTAAGTTTCTACTAAACAAGAAATCTAGATCTATATCACATTAAGCTTTACTATTCTCAACATCAGTATGTATTTTACGATTAGAATCTTATATTAGTATACATTAAAGAGCGTCTGGCAATTCTCCGACAACAACATTTAGTTATTCAAATCATATTGTAGATTTCTCGTGTCCTAGTCTGAATCATCAGAAAACATTTGAAAGTCTATTTTTATGTCATCGACAAACCTACGTTTGTCCTCCACATTGTGATTTTTCTTCATTAATGTAAAAATTTTCGCCTATGAGTTAACTATATTTTGACCCAAATGTAAATTGTTTCTCATGTACCATTTGTCGCTACTTTCTTTAAAACTCTTCATTATAACTCTGAGGTCTGTGTAGAGTTCTATAAGAAGCATTACTAAAGTCAATATAAAAAATGTCGTATTATGTATCATTGTCTGCCACCTGAAAACGTTAGTAAATTATTAAGCCAAGAACGCTCATTTGTAAAACCCTGCTGAGATTCATTAAATTATTTCTATCAAGGTAGCTTCAAAATGCATCCACATCTAGAGCATGTATTGCAGCGCGATCACAGAGAAGTAACTCAGTAATTGAAAAGCTCAGCACGATAAATAAATAGTGGAGTGAGGTCGTATAACGCCAAAAGAGTAAAATTCGTATACCGCACCTAATGGTACTCATCTAATAGTGGTACCAAGGGTCGACTCATAGCTCCTGGCCCCGCCTCTTCACTGGCCACTACTAGGTCCTCTCTCCCTCCTTGCTCAGTGAGCATTATCACACCTCTTCATAAAGCTATGTATGGATCATGCCTCCACTACGTCACTCTCCAGTCTATTCCACTTCCTGACAACTCTTTAACTGAATAAATACATCCTAACATCCCTGTGATTCATCTGAGTCTTCAACTTCTAATTGTAACCCCTTGTTGCTCTGTCCCATCTCACGAATATCCTGTTTTTGTCCTCCTTATCAACTCTTCGCAGTATTTTATATGTCGTTATCATGTCTTCCTTATCCCTCCTATTATTCAGTGTCGTCACGTCGATTTTCTTTAACCTTTTAGAGTAGGACATTACCCTTGGCTATGGGACTAGTCTTGTTGCAAACGTTTTCACTCTCTAATTTCTTGATGTGCTTGACCAAGTGCGAGTTCCAAACTGGTGTTGCATACCTCAGCATGGGCCTAACGTGCACGATGTACAGAGTCTTAAGGCTCGATATTAAACTCGCCCAAAGATCCTTTTCCTTGAGTGAGGCTTGCAGGGTTTGTTCTCCTAGCCTGCACACTGACTGTGGTCTTCTTTGCCCTTCCCCTATATGTGTGTTTGTGTGCATGAAATTCCTTACGTATGTGCACTTTCATATGAATAGATATGTGTATTTATGTGCATATCTAAGTAAATGTGCATTTGTGTATTTACATAAGAACATAAGAACATAAGAAAGGAGGAATACTGCAGCAGGCCTGTTGGCCCATACTAGGCAGGTCCTTTACAATTCATCCCACTAACAAACATTTGACCAACCCAATTTTCAATGCTACCCAAGAAATAAGCTCTGATGTGCAAGTCCCACTCAAATCCAACCCCTCCCACTCATGTACTTATCCAACCTAAATTTGAAACTACCCAAAGTCCTAGCCTCAATAACCCAACTAGGTAGACTGTTCTACTCATCAACTACCCTATTTCCAAACCAATACTTTCCTATGTCCTTTCTAAATCTAAACTTATCTAATTTAAATCCATTACTGCGGGTTCTCTCTTGGAGAGATATCCTCAAGACCTTGTTAATATCCCCTTTATTAATACCTATCTTCCACTTATACACTTCGATCAGGTCTCCCCTCATTCTTCGTCTAACAAGTGAATGTAACTTAAGAGTCTTCAATCTTTCTTCATAAGGAAGATTTCTAATGCTATGTATTAATTTAGTCATCCTACGCTGAATGTTTTCTAACGAATTTATGTCCATTCTGTAATATGGAGACCAGAATTGAGCTGCATAATCTAGGTGAGGCTTTACTAATGATGTATAAAGCTGCAGTATGACCTCTGGACTTCTGTTGTTTACACTTCTTGATATAAATCCCAGTAATCTATTTGCCTTATTACGTACGCTTAGGCATTGCTGTCTTGGTTTAAGGTTGCTGCTTACCATAACCCCCAAGTCCTTTTCGCAATCTGTATGGCTAAGTTCTACATTATTTAACTTATAAGTGTTAAAATTCAATGCGTGTTATAATTCAATATATGAGTGAATGTATAAACGTACTTACACACACACACACACACACACACACACACACACACACACACACACACACACACACACACACACACACACACACACACACACACACACACACACAGTGCCGTTTCTGGTATTTGTGAACGACATGACGGAAGGAATAGACTCCGAAGTGTCCTTGTTTGCAGATGACGTGAAGTTGATGAGAAGAATTCACTCGATCGAAGACCAGGCAGAACTACAAAGGGATCTGGACAGGCTGCAGACCTGGTCCAGCAATTGGCTCCTGGAGTTCAACCCCATCAAGTGCAAAGTCATGAAGATTGGGGAAGGGCAAAGAAGACCGCAGACGGAGTACAGTCTAGGGGGCCAGAGACTACAAACCTCACTCAAGGAAAAAGATCTTGGGGTGAGTATAACACCAGGCACATCTCCTGAAGCGCACAGCAACCAAAAAACTGCTGCATCATATGGGCGCCTGGCAAACCTCAGAACAGCATTCCGACATCTTAATAAGGAATCGTTCAGGACCCTGTACACCGTGTACATTAGGCCCATATTGGAGTATGTGGCACCAGTTTGGAACCCACACCTAGCCAAGCACGTGAAGAAGCTAGAGAAAGTGCAAAGGTTTGCAACTAGACTAGTCGCAGAGCTAAGGGGTATATTCCACGAGGAAAGGTTAAGGGAAATCGACCTGACGACACTGGAGGACAAGAGAGATAGGGAGGACATGATAACGACATACAAAATACTGAGAGGAATTGACAAGGTGGATAAAGACAGGATGTTCCAGAAATGGGACACAGCAACAAGGGAACACAGTTGGAAGTTGAAGACACAGATGATTCACAGGGATGTTAGGAAGTATTTCTTCAGCCATAGAGTGGTCAGGAAGTGGAATAGTTTGGGAAGCGATGTAGTGGAGGCAGGATTCATACATAGCTTTAAGCAGAGGTATGATAAGGCTCACGGTTCAGGGAGAGTGGCCTAGTAGCGAACAGTGAAGAGGAGGGGCCAGGAGCTAGGACTCAACCCCTGCAACCTCAACTAGGTGAGTACAATTACGTGAGTACACACACACGCGCACACACACACACACACACACACACACACACACACACACACACACACACACACAAACACACACACACACACACACACACACACACACACACACACACACACACACACACACACACACACACACACACACACACACACACACACACACACACACACACACACACACACAAACACACACACACACGGAGCTAGGACTCGACCCCTGCAACCCCAACTAGGTGAGTACACACACACACACACACACACACACACACATACACACTCACACATGACCGGATAATCAATCTCCGTGGGTCCTAATGGGGGGGAAGAGGTGCTATGTGTACCACTAACAATCTTCAACACATCTATGGATAAGATTTCAGAGATAAGATAAGATTTCGTTCGGATTTTTAACCCCGGAGGGTTAGCCACCCAGGATAACCCAAGAAAGTCAGTGCGTCATCGAGGACTGTCTAACTTATTTCCATTGGGGTCCTTAATCTTGTCCCCCAGGATGCGACCCACACCAGTCGACTAACACCCAGGTACCTATTTGCTGCTAGGTGAACAGGACAACAGGTGTAAGGAAACGTGTCGAAATGTTTCCACCCGCCGGGAATCGAACCCGGGCCCTCCGTGTGTGAAGCGGGAGCTTTAGCCACCAGGCCTGACCTGAAGTATGGAAAACTGCAAATGTAGTCCCAATTTTTAAAGGAGACAGACACGATGCATTAAATTACAGACCAGTGTGGGTAGATTGCGTATTTTTGGGGCTGTAAGAAGGCTTTTGACACAATTCCACACAAGAGATTAGATTAGTGCAAAAGTTGGAGGGCAAAGCAGGGATAACAGGGAAAGCAGTACACTGGAACAGGGAATACCTGTCAGGACGACAACAGCGAGTCATGGTACATGGTGAGGTGTCAGAGTGGGTGCCTGTAACGTGCGGGGTGCCACAGGGATCAGTCCTAGGACCGGTTATGTTTCTTGTATTTGTGAAGGACATGACGGAAGGAATAAACTCCGAAGTGCTACTGTTTGCAGATGATGTGAAGATGATGAGAACCAGGAACGAGAGCCAGGCAGAACTACAGAGGGATCTGGACAGGCTGCAGGACTGGTCCCGCAACTGGTTCCTGGAGTTCATCGCACAAAGTGCAAAGTAGTGAAGATTGGGGAAGGGCAAAGACGACCACAGACGGATTACAGTCTATGGGGCCAGAGACTACAAACCTCACTCAAGAAAAAGGATCTTCCAGTGAGTATAACACCAGGCACATCTCCTGAGGCGCACATTAAACAAATAACTGCGGCAGCATATGGGCGCCTAGCAAACCTCAGAACAGCATTCCGACATCTTAATAAGGAGTCACTCCAGACCCGTATACTGTTTACATTAGGCCTATACTGGAGTATGCAGCACCAGTTTGAAACGCTCACCTAGCCAAGAATGTAAGAAAACTAGAGAAAGTGCAAAGATTTGCAACAAGACTAGTCCAGGAGCTAAAGGGTATGTCCTACTAGGAGAAGTTAAGGTAAATCGACCTGACGACACTAGAAGAGAGGAGAGATAGGGGATGGTATGATAACGACATATGAAATACTGATGGGAATAGACAAGATGGATAGAGACAGGATGTTGCAGAAATAGGACACAGCAACAAGGGGTCTCAGTTGGAAGTTGATGACTCAGATGAACCACAGGGATGTCAGGAAGTATTTCTTCAGTCACAGAGTTGTCAGTCAGTGGAATAACCTGGGAAGTAATGTAGTGGAGGCAGAATCTATACATAGCTTAAAGAAGAGGAATCATAAAGCACATGGAGCGGGAAGAAAGACCGAGTAGCGGGCAGTGAAGAGGAGGGTCCAGGAGCTGTGACTCGACTCCTGCAACCACAACTAGGCGAGTACAATTAGGTGAGCACGCACACGCACACACAAGCACACACACTCGATCGAAGACCAGGCAGAACTACAAAGGGATCTGGACAGGCTGCAGACCTGGTCCAGCAATTGGCTCCTGGAGTTCAATCCCACCAAGTGCAAAGTCATGAAGATTGGGGAAGGGCAAAGAAGGCCGCAGACGGAGTACAGTCTAGGGGGTCAGAGACTACAAACCTCACTCAAGAAAAAAGATCTTGGGGTGAGTATAACACCAGGCACATCTCCTGAAGCGCACATCAACCAAATAACTGCTGCAGCATATGGGCGCCTAGCAAACCTCAGAACAGCATTCCGACATCTTAATAAGGAATCATTCAGGACCCTGTACACCGTGTATGTTAGGCCCATATTGGAGTATGCGGCACCAGTTTGGAACCCACACCTAGCCAACCACGTGAAGAAACTAGAGAAAGTGCAAAGGTTTGCAACAAGACTAGTCCCAGAGCTAAGAGGTATGTCCTGCGAGGAGAGGTTAAGGGAAATCAACCTGACGACACTGGAGGACAGGAGAGATAGGGGGGACATGATAACGACATACAAAATACTGAGAGGAATTGACAAGGTGGACAAAGACAGGATGTTCCAGAGATTGGACACAGTGACAAGGGGACACAGTTGGAAGCTGAAGACACAGATGAATCACAGGGATGTTAGGAAGTATTTCTTCAGCCACAGAGTAGTCAGTGAGTGGAATAGTTTGGGAAGCGATGTAGTGGAGGCAGGATCCATACATAGCTTTAAGCAGAGGTATGATAAAGCTCACGGCTCAGGGAGAGTGACCTAGTAGCGATCAGTGAAGAGGCGGGGCCAGGAGCTCGGACTCGACCCCCGCAACCTCAACTAGGTGAGTACAACTAGGTGAGTACACGTGCTCATATATATATATATATATATATATATATATATATATATATATATATATATATATATATATATATATATATATATATATATATATATATAAACAGCTATGTATCAGATTGGGTCTAGCTCAGTGGTAAAGTACTGTGGACTCTGATACAGAGTTGGCAGGTTCGAAACCTGCTGTGGACGTAGAGACAATTCACGGGACAACATAATCCTAGTCGCAGTGTTGTTATTGCTCAATACCACTTGTTCGTGGGCCCAGTAATATATATATATATATATATATATATATATATATATATATATATATATATATATATATATATATATATATATATATATATATATATATATATATGCAAAACAACCACTGTGAAAGAATAGAGAAGTTCCAAGCGCTTTCGTGACTACTCACATTATCAAGGAACAATGAAAGTAAAGCATCAAAGGAAGGTATATAAAGGGGTAGCCCACTCCTCACTATCAGATCCCACAACAAAGAAACACCTGACGCGAGACAGCAGGCCCGCAGGCCGAACTAGACAGGTCCTTCACACAACCCACCAACAAACTATTCTACCCAAGAAATAAGAAATTTAAAAAAATATTATTTGTCCAATGTATTATTAAATTCTTCCCAAATTCTATTAATTATAAATGGATCTAATTTATATAAACCAAAGGAAATAATCATATTATTGTCAAAACTGTTTTTTATGAAACAAGATTCAATTATATTCCTGTCGACCATGGACATGCTTGATACTACTTTCTCAACTTTTTGAAAATCAATTGGATGGTTAAAATCTCTTACATGAATAAATAGAGCATTGGAATCTTGTCCAGTTCTAATGCTATTTTTATATGTTGTTTTAATCTTAGTTCGAGATTTTTACCAGTTTGACCGTAATAAACTTTATCGCAAATTTTACAAGGAATCTTATAGACACATCCATCAGCATTTTGGGGGCAATTCTTTATCAAAAGTTTTTTTTACTGTATCAAGATTTTTGAATACAACTTTAATATTAAAAGTCTTAAGAAGAGAAGGCATATTAACCAAGATTTCATGGTAAGGGAGAACCAACATATTTTTAGTTGAATAAGGCTGGTTGTCCCTTTTTTGATTGTAAAAAGTATTTCTAGCAACTTTAAAAGATTTATCAATTACATTTCTTGGGTATTTCAAATCATTACCTATTTCATAAATTTTGGATATTTCCTCATCTATGAACTCTGGACTACAAATTCGTAAAGCTCTCAAAAACACTGATGAGAAAACAGACAGTTTAACTCTATCTTGATGGGAAGAATAATAGTGGACATAGGAACAGTTATTTGTAGGTTTTCTGTAAATTTTAAATTTGAATTCATTATTGCCCTTAATAATTAAAACATCTAGAAAAGACAATGAGTTATTTTCTTCAAATTCAGCAGTAAAGTTTATAGAATGGGCTAAGCTATTTACAATCCAAAAAGGGACAACCAGCCTTATTCAACTAAAAATATGTTGGTTCTCCCTTACCATGACAACTTGGTTGATATGCCTTCTCTTCTTAAGACTTTTAATATTAAAGTTTTATTAAAAAATCTTGATACAGTAAAAAAACTTTTGATTAAGAATTACCCCCAAAATGCTGATGGATGTGTCTATAAGATTCCTTGTAAAATTTGCGATAAAGTTTATTACGGTCAAACTGGTAAAAATCTCGAACTAAGATTAAAACAACATAAATATAGCATTAGAACTGAACAAGATTCCAATGCTCTATTTATTCATGTAAGAGATTTTAACCATCCAATTGATTTTCAAAAAGTTGAGAAAGTAGTATCAAGCAAGTCCATTGTCGACAGGAATATAATTGAATCTTGTTTCATAAAAAGCAGTTTTGACAATAATATGAATATTTCCTTTGGTTTATATAAATTAGATCCATTTATATTTAATAGAATTTGGGAAGAATTTAATAATACATTGGACAAATAATATTTTTTTTTAAATTTCTTATTTCTTGGGTAGAATAGTTTGTTGGTGGGTTGTGTGAAGGACCTGTCTAGTTCGGCCTGCGGGCCTGCTGTCTCGCGTCAGGTGTTTCTTTGTTGTGGGATCTGATAGTGAGGTGTGGGCTACCCCTTTATGTACCTTCCTTTGATGCTTTACTTTCATTGTTCCTTGATAATGTGAGTAGTCACGAAAGCGCATGGAACTTCTCTATTCTTTCCCAGTGGTTGTTTTGTATATTCTGAAATCACCTGTTTACTGTGATCTTATTGCATATATATATATATATATATATATATATATATATATATATATATATATATATATATATATATATATATATATATATATATATATAAGTAAGAAAAACCCAAAAAGAAAAATGAAAGAAAAAACTTTCATTAACCGTCAACAACCTTACCATCACTTACACATAATGACTGTCTTTGCAGAGGCTCCCAGATACAACAGTTTAGAAAGTCACTCCAAGCTGCCAATATCCAAAACCCTTCATTTACAGTGCAGTCATTGGGCTTCCCATTTCCAGGACTCAAGTCCTGCTAACGGTTTCCTTGAATCCGTTCAGTAAATATTACCCTGTTCACACTCCAACAGCTCATCAGGTCCCAAAAACCATTCGCCTCCATTCACTCCTATCTATCAAGCTCATGCACGCTTGCTGGAAGTCTAAGCCCCTCGCCCACAAAACCTCCTTTAACCCCTCCCTCCAACCTTTTCGAGGACAAACCCTACCCCACCTTCCTTCCACTACAGATTTAAATGTTCTCCAGTCATTCTACTTTGTTCCATTTTCTCTAAATGACCAAACAACCTCAACAACCCCTTCCTCAACCCTCTAACTAATAGTTTTCCTAACTCTACACGTCCTCCTAATTTCCACACTAAGAATTTTCTGCATAAAATTTACACCACACATTGCCCTTAGACATGACATCTTCACTGCCTCCAACCGCCTCCTCGCTGCAGCATTTACAACTCAAGCTTCACACCCATATAAGAGTGTTGGTACCACTATACATTCCTGCATTCCCTTCTTTGCCTCCATGGATAACGTGTTTTGTCTCCACATATACATCAACGCAACACTCATTTTTTTTCATCAATTCTATGGTTAACTTCATCCTTCATAAACCCATCCATTGACAAGTAAACTCCCAAATATCTGAAAACATTCACTTCTTCCATACTCCTTCTCTACAATGTGATATCCATTTTTTTTTATCTACATCGTTTAATACCCTCATCACCTTACTTTTATCTATATTCACTTTCAACTTTCTACCTTTACACACCCTCCCAAACTCGTCCACTAAACTTTGTAACTTTTCTTTACAATCTCCCAAAAGCACAGTATCATCAGCAAAATGTTACTGTGTCAACTCCCATTTTGTATTTGATTCCCCATAATTTAATCCCACCCCTCTCCCCAACACCCAAACATTTACTTCTTTTACAACCCCATCTATAAATATTATAATACATATTAGACAGGTCCAAAAAAATAATGTTGTGAAATTGTTCACTTAACAAGCTTTATTTTGTTACACTCTTCCTAAGTAACATTCCAACCAATTTTCAGGAAATTTTGTTAAATTTTAATGGTCGCGCGAAAAGGCGCCTCTTGCCGATAGAAGAGAAACTGAATAAACCTAATTTTTTTTTTTCCTCTTTCGCATAGCATAGCTCCAATTTTCTCTGAAAGCAGAATGACTGAATAAATAACCAGTTTTTAGCGTTTTGTTGAGCGCGAAATGAGTGAGCGATTATATGTGCGTTGAAGAGGAGGTACTACTCGATTTAAATAAAACAATGTGTTGTCATGAACTCTTGGATGAGAAATCGTCAGTTTTGATCGACCTTCACCAACCACAGGACTATGTATACAACTGAAAAAAAACCACCTTAATGTAAATTCTTAATTGTATTCTCCCATCTTTTCTCTTTCAAATTAGGTAAAGAAAACATAGAGTCACAACAGAATATCTCATGCAATTCGCTTCTCAAGTTGAGCAATCATCGAAATTTAGCCAAATATCCCATCAAATACCATGGTTTTCTGGAGGATTCCCGTGGAATTTCAGTGAAATAAATGGTTGATGACATAATTTATTTCATATGACTATCAGATTCAAAAAGAATTAGGTGTCTATCTTATATTGGGAAAAAGTTATTAGACTCTCCAAAGCATCTGGTCGTGTCGGGTCATGTCGGGTCGCTTATTTATCACACCAACTGCCAGTAAGATGTTGCTCCATTCACTGTGCTCGCTCAACCATAATAATGCTTCCTCATGCCTACTTGAATGACGAAATAAGGTAGGACTTCAATCTGTCGCTCTAAAATTCAGCTCCTTGGTCGAAGCAGGAAAACAGCAATGGTGATATGGTGATCCGCCACGAGGCGAAGATGGTATTTTTCTGCTCCTCTTCCTTGGTCAGTGATGCATTGAAGGTCTGAACAATGGAAACAACTCTTTCTGCTGCATCGTTCATGCAGAGCCTGCAGACTTCTGCATTTCCAAGAGTGTCGTGTTTGTCTCCCACGTTTCGGGGTCTTCATTCAAGAAGGAAGATTTTTCCTTCCCCTTTCTCTGCTCAGCAATGATGCTAAACATCTTCAGCCTCCTCTTAGTCATGAACTCCTCCAGTCCAACTCCGATCTCTTGGACACCTTGCAAGCAATGAGGGCACCCGGGTTTCCTTTCCCGCTCGAAGTTGATCACCATCTTGTGTATTGTCGCAATGTCCAGTTTTTCTTCAAAGAACGCCAGTCCAACCAGGTGCTCCGCCAGATACCGGAGATGGTGTGCAAAGGTGATGGCAGAAGCAGTCGTGATCTCTTTGTTTGGATATGCTCAAAGAGTTTGGAGGAAGTCTAGGTCATTGCAAGGAGCTTCCATGCCACGACGGACGTAGATCAAGGTGACGAAAAGCGAGAGTAGGTTCTGCTTCAGGTGAAAGAATTGTGACATGCGAAGTAATGTCACTTCACATCAGAAGCCAGGCAGTTGAGAAAAACTCGAGGAGACACCCTACTAACCACAATTCTGATGCACTTCGTGTACTTTGTGCTGAGGATGCCATCTGCGATAGAGAGAAATCAAAGATGAAATTTTGCTCAACCTTCAACCATTTGAGGGTAGGTTACATACCAGTACGTCATTGCAGCCAGGGTCGGTCACGTACTTGTACGAGTAAATTCTAGCCTACATGTGGGAGAATGGGTCTGCGTGGTCAGTGTGCGCCCAGTGGTGCATTGTTGGAATGCCATTTTAGTTCACCTTCTCTACCATGCCTAGCAGTAAGAAGCTCCTCACTCATCGGCGAATTGGGACTTTTTTGTTCCCGAATGACAGTTCAAATACGGATGGAAGTGTCAATGAAGTTGAATTCCAGGGTCTTGAGGAGTTTGTGACCGAGAATAAAGAACATAATAGTGGTAATGGTGATGAAAATCCAGACGACCCTCGACTTTCCACATTTGGTGCTGGGCGGTCTCGTTCACGTTCAGTTGTACCAAAATGAAAGAGGAAACTCGTATTTTCTCTTGCTCATAATACAGATGTGAGCAGTGGAGATGAAAGTGATAGTGAATATGATCTACAAGCTCTTGAAAACAGTTCCAGTAACGTGAGTGAAGTGAAGCAACCTGCGCTCTGGGAGTGTGCCATATGCTGTTCCAAGGGTAAGGAGTACATCTTGGAGTACATCTCCAAGGAGCAGATAGTGAAAATGAAGATGATGTTGTTACAATGGGGATCAAAAATGTGCATGCATCAGAAGACAGTAGTGGCGGTGATGGTGCCAGCCATGAGGCACCAGCAGCAGATCAAGGTGGTACCCACGCTACTGAGTCAGCTCAGCTACAACAAAGAGCACCCTCACCCACCCACCCACCACACCAACCTCCACAACCACCTGTCAATATCCAGTATCCACCAGCAGACTGTACCTGGGGTTGGCAGGAAGCTGCCAATTTTGTTCCCAATCCCCATCACTTTGATGAGAGTCAAAGTGGACTACGACTGTCTTGTAAACTTGCGAACAATGCCACTGAACTGGATTTTTTTTAATTATTCTTTGACGAACCCCTGATGGAAATGATTGCCAGGGAAAACAACAGTTACTATGAGTACACCATGGCAAACACAATTCTCTCACCAAGATCACACTTCCATCAGTGGAAAGAGACAATTTTGGCTGAGATGTATCTTTTGTTTGCCACAATAATGCTTATGCCACATGTGTATAAGCACAGTGTCAAATCATATTGGTCGACAGACTGCCTCATTGCAACCCCAGCTTTCAGTAATATAATACCAGTGAATCGATTTGTGCTACTGTTACATATGCTACACTTCTCAGACAAAACAAGGCCTGACAGAAAAGACAGGATACATAAGATTTGAAATGTGTTTAAGTATCTGAAACAGAAATTCAATATGTATTTTTATCCCTTCAGGAAGCTTGTTATTGATGAGTCTTTGATTTTGTTCTAGCAGTATATACCAAGCAAGAGGAAACGCTTTGGTATGAAGTTGTTTGTACTTTGTGACTACTACAGTGGTCGTGTATTGGATATTATTGTGTACACTGGAAGTAATACATTGCAAGATACCAGGAAGTTATTGGGTATCTCTGGTAATGTGGTTAGAACAATGATGAAACCATATCTTGGTAAGGGACATATATTATATACTGATAACTGATATACAAGCCTCTCACTCAGTGATTTTTTACGAGTGAATATGACAGATGTGTGTGGTATAGTGCGTACAAATCGTAAACATATGCCGAGGTTCGACACAGGCACTCGTACAGGTGAGGTGCAGGCGCTTGCTGCCAATGGCATCATGGCATTTCGGTGGCATGACAAACGATATGTCACACTGTTGTCATCAGTTCACCGAAACGAAATGACAGACACTGGCAGGCAGCATAGAGAGACGAATGAACCCATTCTAAAACCTGCAGCTGTGATGGACCACACCCCCAATATGCACTCAGTGGACAAATCGCAAGAGTTACAAGTGGTACATAAAACTCTTTTTTCATCTTGTGGACATTTCCATGCTGAATGCTTATAATGTGTATAAGTTGAAGACCACAAACAAACCACCATATGGTCAATTTTGTCTGTCTGTCATCAGACAAATATTATTCAAGTACCAAGTGGTAACACCTGCAATAGAACAACGCCGGCGAACTGATCATCAGCTATCCTCTCGTCTGAGGCCTGATGATCACTTCCTAATACAACTGAAGAGGTGTTTTGTCTGTGCACATACAAAAAACACCAACAAAACTGAAGAGACACTGTTTATGTGTGATGAGTGTAAAACACCAATGTGCATGACACCATGGTTCAAAGGCTTCCAAAAACTGCAGAACTTCTAGGAACGTGTTCATTGACTTTATATGTGTATATATAATATAGAAAAGTATAATAAACAACATTTTACATTGTTCATTTGTGTAAACATGTTTTGTAAACAATATAATGACAACAGTGTTTGTGCAGTTTTCGTGTAGTATAGAAAGAGTGAATATATACAAAATAGTCTTCATATTGGTCTCACAGGCCATAAAAGTTACTTGAAAAGAAAAAAAATGTTAAAAAATAGTAGAAAAAAGTAGAAAACAAAATAAATGATTACCGGGTGACAGGCAGTCGGCGATGTTGTCCTAAGTGGTTCAATTTCTGTGAACTTCATGCCTCCATATCTCCGTAAGTGTTGATAGCAAAAAAAAAATTTCTCTTATAAAATTTAGAAAAAAAAAAAACTATCATTTAAAGAGAATTTTTTTTTTTCGAATATTTTTCGACCCTGAGAACAAGTCTAGGAGAGGGCCTGTCGACCCTCAAAATTTGGTCCAGATTTTGGCACTTAGTACAGGCTCATATAGTGGAATGAAAATTACTTTGTGGAATGCACTTCCTTTGAAGTTTCAAAATTAACATGGATTTTTGGACCGGTCTATATATATATATATATATATATATATATATATATATATATATATATATATATATATATATATATATATATATATATATATATATATGTATATATATATATATATATATATATATATATATATATATATATATATATACATACATACATATATATAAATATATATATATATATATATATATATATATATATATATATATATATATATATATATATATATATATATATATATATATATATATATATGCAATAAGATCACAGTAAACAGGTGATTTCAGGATATGCAAAACGACCACTCTGAAAAAATAGAGAAATTCAAAGCGCTTTTGTGACTACTCACATTATCAAGGAGTGAGTAGTCACGAAAGCGCTTGAAATTTCTCTATTCTTTCAGAGTGGTTGTTTTGCATATATATATATATATATATATATATATATATATATATATATATATATATATATATATATATATACATACATAACTGTAAACACGAAAAGGTGGTATTTAATCAATAACAACATTGCGACTAGCTTGGGGATCAATCCCCCAGCTAGCCGCTGATCCCGTGTTGTTTTATCCCGGCTCATGGTGAGCAAAAATTCATAACGCTCTAACCCACTGGACCATACAATCCTACAAGAATCACGCACCCAGCAGAGCTAGGTGTTGTACCATGATCCGAGGACATACGATGGTATGGGTGCCTCATGGCTAATTTCATTCCACTCCCCATTTGGTGGAGGATTGTATAGTCCAGTGGGTTAGAGCGTCATGAATTTTTGCTCACCATGAGATGGAATAAATCAACACGGGATCAGTCCCTGGCTAGTAGCAGTGTTGTTACTGATATACATATATGTTGTGTCGAACAGGTAAAACTTGCGATTTTGGCATAAACAGCAACGCTCTTTTTGCCGAATAAGGCAAGCGAAAGTTTGTGTTTGCAGTAATTTCACAAAAAATCATTCTGATCCTAACGAAAAAAAATATGTTTAATTGTGTTTGTTTTGTTATTAAGTTTTCGTAAACTTATCTAAAATATATTTAGTTGGATTATTATAAATTAAATTGGGCTTGTTATAATAAGATTAGGAAAGTTTTTAAAGTTATTTTGGTACAAAATTATTAATTTTTACATTAACATAAATGAAAAAAATACATCTTTAAACGTATAAGAGAAAATTTTAGAAAGGACCTATTTACAAATGAGCTCTTGTTAATTGATCAATTTTACCTATTCGGCACGATATATATATATATATATATATATATATATATATATATATATATATATATATATATATATATATATATATATATATATACACACACACACACAAATGGGGAAGTGCAAGAGAATTCTTCCGCATTCAGCAATGCAAATTTTAATGGGTTACTAAGAAAAACATTAGTATCTTCTTTTTGTGTTACCCTGTCTCGGTAGGATACGGCCGGTGTGTTGAAAGAAAGAAGA
>NC_091302.1:22949980-22989980 GCF_038502225.1 Cherax quadricarinatus
TTCGCATTTTTAGTCAGTGACTACACTTCACAACATTCATTTCAATAAGAACATATGTCTGCATTACTCAAAATAAATAAGTCTGCAGAATGATGCATCTAGAACTGTCAAATAAGGAGTTAATACCAGTCACACTGTCCTAAAAAAGGAAGGCAATTTTAAAGACTCTAATTATAAATTTGAAAAACAGAATAACGATTCACACAAAAAAATCAGATCATTACCCTAAGAAAATAGGTTAAGATGTAACCAGTGGTCTCATGTGCATGAAGACAGACAGGTAGACATTTTATTATACTGAGGTCAATTGCGCTTAAGATGGAAAATCTCAGAACTCATTAACAGTTTTACAGCATATCAAAAATAATACAAATAATAATATAAAATGGGTTGGTAACCACAGTACGGGTGGGGCTTGAATTCATGGCAAGTAAGTCCCAGAACTCCTGGCCAGTGCGTAAGGCACTAAACCAGCTGGCTACAATGATATTTATCTAACTAGGTACATTTATACACCATAGAGAGGTTAGCATGGGCCCCATTGTGACCACAAAGCAAGTTTTAACAGATGAACCTCCCGTCAGCGTAGCCGTGGCAAACTCTAGCTCGTGTCCCTTCAAAATCGTCATTATGACTCAGGAAATCGTAATAATACGAGTGCAAACAAACCTCCCTATGGTGTATAAATATACGTAGTTGGATGAATCTTATTGTAGCCAACTGGCCAAGTGGTTTACGCACTGACCAGGAGTTATAAGCCTTACCTGGTTTTAAGCCCCATTCGTACCGTCGTTTGTTTGCAAACGTGTTATTAAGAAATATGATGCTGATCATAGTTTGAAATGATGAAGCTGCAGCTGTACCTGACGTAAGTCAAGAGAAGTCGCACTGATGATTGTTGTATACAGGCGTTCCCTTGAGGCGTTCCATTGAGGCGTTCCCTTGAGGCGTTCCCTTGAGGCGTCCTCTTGAGGCGTCCTCTTGAGGCGTTCCCTCGACGCGTTTCCTTGAGTATTTTTTAGTCTGCAGAAGAGATCTTTAGTGATAAACTGAAATGTACAATCTGTCTTATCATCTGTTTTATTCAATCCTTGTGGCATCGACTTTGATAATCACCAGCTTTTAAATTTTTGGATTACGTGAGAGTGTGAGTGTACATGTTACATGTATATATATATATATATATATATATATATATATATATATATATATATATATATATATATATATATATATATATATATATATATATATATATATATTGTACATATTGTATAAACCTGCGTAACCACACTATTATGCAGAGTTTAAACAGAGTGACTAATACCATTAGCTATTAGTTAGTAATTACGGATTACCACCCAAACAGTATCGCTAGCTACCTATTACAATATTCCATCAAACTGGTACTATAAATATGTTTAGATATGACATGGGCATATTCTCACCACCAAACTACAAGAGATGCTATACTATGTGTAAAAGCCCGAATACGGCTATACGGACATTGGGACGCGATTTCCGACGGCCTAAACTTGTAAGAACAGTGTGTCATGGTTTGCCCGGAAAACAAAAAAAAATAATAACACTGGCATACTCTCACCTACCTAAGTGGATGTTATTTTAAAACTTCTTTGCATACCCTGTTCTTGACGCAGATAGGCAGAATCTCAGAAGAGCAGAATATGCAGGACAGTTATGGAAAATGCTGGTCTAATGTCGCCAAACCCTCATTAGGACCGGTTACTTAATAAGCAATCCAGGGATTTTTGTACAGCATTCTTGCTTACGACTGTGCCCAATCGACACTGCTAAATAGCTGTCGAGTTTGTATATTTCACTGGTTTTCTTCTTCACAGATGTAGAGGATCTCAGACCGGCAAAACTTGCAGGACAGGTGCAGCGAACGTTGGTCCAGCACCACTAAATCCTCATAAGGACCCGTTACATAATGAGCAGTCTGGAGATTTTGTATAGCATGTTTTCTTGAAATTATGCAGAAAATGACTCTACTAAATTGCAGACCTGGAGAATGTACAAAGAACTTTCACGGCACACATAAGTGCAATAAGGCACCTAAACTACTGGGAACGGTTGAAGGTCCTTGATCTGTACTCCCTCGAACGTAGGAGAGAGAGATACATGATAATATACACTTGGAAGTTCCTGGAGAGATTGGTACCAAACCTGCACACGAAAATCACTCCATATGAAAGCAAAAGACTCGGCAGGAGATGCAACATTCCCACGATGAAAAGCAGGGGTACCACGAGTACACTGAGAGACAACACAATAAGTGTCCGGGGCCCAAGACTGTTCAGTTGCCTCCCAGCATACATAAGGGGGATTACCAACAGACCCCTGGCTGTCTTTAAGAAGGCACTGGACAGGCACCTAAAGTCAGTACCTGACCAACCAGGCTGTGGTTCGTACGTCTGCTTGTGTGTGGCCAGCAGTAACAGACTGGTTGATCAGACCCTGATCCACCATGAGGACTGGCCTCAGACCGGGCCGCGGGGCGTTTACCCCGGAAATCCTCTCCAGGTAAACTCCAGGTAAACTAAATAGTTGTCGAGTTTGTATATTCCGTCACTTGAATTACATAAGGCATTCCAATCATGTTTTAATGTGTAATGCATTAAAAATGCTCATCATAAATATAGTCATCAAGAACATCAGGGCATTGAAGCAAAAGTTGATTAAGATTGCACCATCAAGATCCCATGCACATTATGTTATTTTTGGAATTTTGGGCAAACAAGTAAACCACTTGATGTCAGATTAGCACAACACCAGTACTCAGTAAGGACGGCTCAGGAGTCAAATACAGTTTTCAATCAAGTTAGTACTTGCAATCATTCACTGGGGTTGGCAGCACCTCAGGTCATTGCATCCAAAAGTTCCATTATGGAAAGGAACATAATTGAATATTCTCTCGTCAAACATAGTAAGAATGCTTATTTAATTCAAGTGACGGAACGCACAAACTCAACAGCTATTTAGTAGAGTCAATTGTGCACAGTCTCAAGCAAGGTTGCTATACTAATCCTCAGATTGCTCATTATGTAACGGGTTTTCGTGAGGACTTGGTGACGTTAGACCAGCATTCTTTGCACTTGTCCTGCATGTTTCATTCATCTGAGATCCTGCCATCATGTGACTAGGAAAATATATGGAATGTATAAACTTAACAGCTATTTATAGTGCCAGTTGTGAACAATCTTAAGCAAGGATGCTATGCAAAAAGCCCCAGATTGCTTATTATGTAACCAGCCCTCATTAGAAGCCCTGTATGATTTACCCTTCTGAGATTCGGTCTGTCTGTTTCGAAAACAGGGTATGCAGGGAGGTTTTAAAATTAACATCCCATTAAGTAGATAAGTATGCTTGTGTAAGCATTCATTTTTTCTGTTTACATTTTGAGTGTAAAATATTACAGATTGTTCTACAAGTTTATCCCTTCAGAAATCCTTATCGCCATATATGGACTTTTCCAGAAAATACAACATCGACCATAGACTGATGGAGGTCAGACTATCCCCCTGCCATATTTAAACAAATATTTCTGGTACCGGTTTGATGGAATAGTGTAACAGGTAGCTAGCAGTACCGTTTTGACAGTATACTGTAATAAGTAGCTAGTAGCTAACGGTAGTATTCAGTATGTTTAAACGAGTGCGGTTACTCAGGTTTATCCAATATACATTCTTAAACGTATGTGCGATTATTCCTTAAATAGCAACGCTCTTCTTGCCGTATAAGGCAAGCGAAAATTTGTGTATGCAATAATTTCGCGAAAATCATTCTGAACCTAACGAAAAAAATATATTTCAAATTATTGTAAACCTATCTAAAATATATTTAGTTGGATTAGGTATGTTTTCTAAGGTTCTTCTGGTACAAAATTATTAATTTTTACATTAACATACATGAAAAAATATATCTTGAAACATATAAGAGAAAATTTTAGAAAGGACTTAATTTTAAATGAGTTCTTGCTAATTGACCAATTTAACTATTCGGCATGACATAATATATATATATATATATATATATATATATATATATATATATATATATATAGATATATATATATATATATATATATATATATAGACATACATAAATTAAATATAGGGAGGTACCACCTCAGAGAAAAGAATAAACTTGCTTCAGGGAAAACTCAAGGTACCACCTTTATAGCTGGAATGGGGACCCTCATCCTCAGAGAAGACAATAAACGTACCTCAGGGAAAACTCAAGACTCTCCCCGGAGCTGTTTGAATATTTTCTTCTCCTACCACCCTTTATATTTTATATTCTATGGGAACATTTATTAACAGACAGAATACATTTACAGAAAACACAAAGATGAATACAATGGTACAATGTATTAAAGACCATAAATTTCCTGCAAGTTTTCCGAAGCTGGACGCGAGCCAAGTATGTAGCAAGCATTTCCCCTCTGGATGGCCACACTGAGGCGCTGGAACATGAAAGTGGCTGCCCTTGGGTCCCTGGTGGTGTCGATGAGTCTGAAACCCAATTCTTTAAGGAAACGTGTTGCATGTTTTCCCCATGATCCCAAGGTCTCTGATCCCACTGGGACAAATTGATACTGTTGGCTTATGTCCCTGTACTTGCTGATCTTGTACTCCTCCTTGTGGTCAGCAGCTCCTCACTGATACCCGACACTGTGATGGATATAGGTGTCAGCCAGTGTGGACACACAGGTATAATCCCATGCTAAGAGCTTGCCATTCTTCCAAGAATAGATTTTGATCCCATCAGGGCAGTTTGCTGGGTTCTGGGTATTGTTGGTTGCTAGTGATAGGGGATCCCTCGGCAGGGCATCCAGCTGTAGCAAGGGTTCTCTTTATGATGTCGTTGACCTCACTGTGTCTTACATGCCAGCCCTTGGTTTTGGAACAGTTGAGACCATGTAGACCATATTGGTCGGCTTGTACCTCGCCGCAAATACACGTATATTCCATGTAAACTGGGGCAGCAAGGCGCAGAGCCACCGCAATACGGAAGGTCTTAGGGTCGAGGCGCGTTCCCATTGCCGATATGGGAACTTTTTGGAGGAAGTCCCCGGAGTGATGTGCGTTCACAGCCCTAAGCATGTTGGCAAGAACCTTTTCAGTGATCGGGCCATCCCAGCTTGACTGTTTGTGAGCCAGTGCTGCACTAGGGTTTGGTGCTGGAGCAGCGAGAGTCTCCCATTCAGTGATGGCACTGGCATAGTTAGGGTCTTGTATTCCTGCTGAGTCATTAAGGTTATCAGGAAGAATTTGTCTTATTAACTTGTTTGATGCTATGGAAGAGGATAGGAAAGCTGGTAGAGCATTCTGGGAGAATCTGCGTACTACCAGCCCCCGAAGCCTGACCGGAAGTGAGACTTGCAACCACTGTCCATCTTCAAGGGAAAGATTCAATACTCTCTCTAGCATGGTCTTAAGGAGAGAGTCATATTCCTTGAGTTTCAGACTGCTGAAGGCTGGGGAGCATCTCAGAAAGTAGGTAAGTTTTGGGATTGACAGGCACCTGGTGAGTAGGTAGAAGGCATCATGTGTGTCAATGTCTTTCATCCTGCCTTCCATCTTCCGGAGATCTGAGACCTTTTTTCTAGGATCAGATCGATGGCATTGGACCCAAGTGGAATGCCAAGTATAGTGCTATTGGCTGGTTCAATGGCTCGTGCTCCTGATAAAACAGCACTAATATTCTGGATTATCTGTCGATTGGTAGAAACTATTTAATTTTTCTGATGCCCTCTAGGAGAGATTGTTGTGCCAGCTAGGGTACCATCATCCAAGAACCAGATATTGAGCTCACTGGAGAGTGCTTCTGTGACTTCCTTGATGACCAAACAGAATAGAAACGGGGCGAGGGGGTCCCCTGTTGCACACCCTCACACGAGTCAATTTCATGGTCCCCAAACAATAGTTTGGAAGTCACACTATAACACGATTCCATGAAGGGACAGAGATAAGGGAAGTTTCTATAAACTGCTTGGAGAGCAGCATCCGTTCTGACTGAGTTGAAAGCACTGGCAAAGTCCAACTTGATCAAAGACTTTTCATCGGACATGTTGCTGACATATACTCGTGCTGCATGGGCAGCACCAAAACCGAGCTGAGTTGGTTTCAACATTGCAGCAGCCTCTTGACTCACCCTTCTTACTGCATCCTTGGCGACTAGGTGCCGAAGGGTGTTGCCCACTGCAATGGGCCTGATTCCTCCATCCTTTTTCCGGAGGGCACATAATGAGGCACCATAATAATCTCTTGGGCAGAACTGTGTCGAAAGCCTATTTACATTCAAGAAAATGTAGTCTACCCACTACTCTCTTTCCTACCATACGTCTGTCACCTCGTCGTAAAACTCCATTAGCTTTATGACATATGTAGATGAATGTTTCAGAGAACCGACAAGTTGATAAATTAGAAACATGTGCAACACTTGGGTATCTTTAATGAGGAAGCGTTTCGCCCCACAGTGGCTTCATCAGTCCATACAAAGGGGAATGGTGAACCTGTACTTAGCCTTGAATGGTGACCTGTACTTAGTTCAGTGAGGACGTGTCTAGTGTACTCTCTGTAAACTGAATCAAGATGCCCTCCATTGAGTAACTTTGCCAGCAGCGTACAAAGGTATTGAGGGTAGCGAAGCTCGAGGTACGGCGATTGACGGAGGAAATCAAGAGGATTCGTAGTAGTCCTCCTGTTGTGAGTCCTCAGGTCAAGAAGGGAACCTGGACAGTGGCTGGACAGCATGGAACAAAGTTGAAGATCAAGAAGACAAATGGAGATGTGGAAACAATGAAGTAGAGACTCATGTTCAAACTTCGAACTCTTTTTCTGTGCTGCCAGACAAATGTGAGTCGACAACTGGGAACATCACAATGAAGAACCTGAAGGCAGGTAAGAATAATGTGCTTGTTGGGAACAGTCAGTTTAGGTATATGGATAGGGGCTCCTGCATGAAGGATAGGAGTAGGAGACAGAGGGTTTGCTTTCCTGGGGCTGGTATGGATGACATTGTTAGCCGGCTTGACAACATAATGCATGTTAATGGGATCAATCCTATTATCTGCCTCAGTGCTGGAGGCAATGATGTAGACAAGCATAGAAGTGAGAATTTAGATAGATGGGAGGGAGCCCTGTTATATGTGGCATTTTGCCAAGAAGGGGTGTTGAAAATGAATGGCTGTCCAGAGTGATTGGTATAAATTACTGGTTGAACAAACACTGTAACGATAATGCAGTACCATTCATTGACAACTGTGACCACTTTAATGGCCGAAATGACATGTTTGCTAGAGAAGGGGTTCACTTATCCAGGGCAGGTCTGGGCTTTCTCGCTAGCTCAGTTGAGGATGTTGTTAGAGTTTTAAACATGGATTAGAGTTATGGATTTAGGAATGGAAACTAATGAGTTTTGAAATATTAATTTAGGCTTTGATATTATAAATAACAATAACAAGGACAGTAATAGGTATAGTGGAAAAAACAGAAATGAGCAGGAAGGGTAAAGAGAATGGAGGGTCTTTAAACATATTATACTATTAGTTGTAGTGCTAGGAATAAGATGGACAAATTGAGATTAGTTGCTAGTGCAGGTAACATTGATGTATTTGGCTTAACTGAGACATGGTTTAATTCGAAAAATCGGGACATGCGTGCTGAATATCACATTCAAGGTTTTAAATTGTTCCAAGTAGATAGAAGTATCGGAAAGGGGGGTGGGGTGGCACTCTATGTCCGAGATCGCTTGAACTGTTTCATAAAAATGAGTATAAAGTCTGAAATTACTCTTACAGAGTCTGTCTGGTTAGAATTTTCAGAGAGGAATGAAAAAATTATTATAGGCGTGATATACCGTCCCCCAAGAGAGACTACTATGGGAAGAAATTGTTAAGGCCACAAGGCAAGATAACATAGTAATTCTAGGAGACTTTAACTTTAGTCAGATAGATTGGAATTTTTTGACTGGAAATTTAGAATCTAATGACTTCTTAGAAGTAGTTCAGGACTGTTTTTGAAGCAGTTTATGACAGAATATACAAGGAAAAATAACCTGCTTGACTTGGTTCTGGCAAACAAGGAAACCCGTGTTAATAATTTAGAAATTACCGAGGAACTCGGCACAAGTGATCACAAATCAATTACCTTTAGCACTGTATGGAAGTACAATAGTAGGGATAATTCAGTAATGGTCCCAGATTTTCGCTTAACAGAATACAATGGCCTTAGAGAATACTTATCATCTGTGGACTGGGGTAACGAAGAGAGCAATCAATATGACAGCTTTCTTAACACTATACATGCTTCCCAAGGAACATTTATCCCGTACAAAGAAATTAGATCAAATAGAGAAATATTCCAAGATAGATGAATAATAGGTTCAAATATCTTTTAGGGCAGAAGACAGGAATTTATAGGTTAATCAAAAGAGGTGAGGGTCATCTTATGAATCAGAACATTGATATTAAGAGGGATGTTGAAAATGGCATAAGAAAAGCTAAACGGGACTATGAAATTAAAGTTGCTAGGGATTCTAAAACTAACCCAAAAAGTTTCTTCCAGGTTTATAGAACAAAAGTTAGAGATAAGATAGGTCCCCTTAAAAATAACTCTGAGCATCTTACTGACAAGAAGAATGAAATGTGCTCCATTTTTAATCATTATTTTCTCTCGGTTTTCACTGAGGAAGACACTAATAATATCCCAATAATTAGGTTATTTAGTGGGCCTTACCAGCTAAGATACAATTTATAAATTTGAATATGAACACTTAGCTGATAAAGGACAGCAAATCGTCTACACAGCCGCCCCTGCAGACGAGGTCTAGAAGCTGTCGAAACAATCTCAACATGGGCTGTCAAGAAATATAATTTGTATGATTATAAATTACCCCTAGGGGGTGTTATGTCAGCATATTTCATACACTGGTGGCTGACGATGTAAGTACTTGTTTGGACTCAATGGTCCACATATCACCGGGGTTTATGATAAGTTTCTAACTCACGAATTTATACTCAACTGCACAGTCAATAGTAGTACATCACGAGTTAGAACACTTACCTGGGTATATGTATCTGACCCGTAATTACGCCCGGATATCCGATGAGTTGATTGAAGAATAGTGTTCTTTGAAGAATGTCGCACTACACTCTGTTGGATCGCAACACTCGTTGTTACACTGTTCATCAATAATTGTTCACACAAAGTTATCACTGGAGAAGCTGATCACACTTCTCTTAAGTGTTTATTGTGGTTTATGAGACACTTTGTTCACACTAACGCACAGATCAGTGTTCTTTGCTGGTTATCCTGGCGTCAGTGTCACTCTCACTAGAGTCAAAGGTGGTCTCGCGACGCCACACCGCCCCAAGCCGTTGCTTCCCTAATACACAAAAAAAAACGCTGACCTAGTACCTTGCATCCTTGTCACCTCCTCGATGAAGCAAAGTAGAATGTTTGTTTCTTGCTGTCTTAAGCATAGACAACAATGTACACTATCTTTACTATGGTAATAAAGTGGGAGCAGGATTTTCCTTAATTGTCCTGCTAAAGTAAGAATGTACTGTCTCTTATAAAAATACACTTTGCAACACCGCTGCAAGGAGCAGAGGTCACTTGACTACGTGGCATAGCATCTGTGATCAATTACTCACTCTAGCAGTAAACAAGATGCTCGCCCCTTCTGAGAGGGCTTGGCCCCTCAGGGCTGAAAGGGCTGAAGGGGGCTGATACCCCCCTCCTGGAGAAAATTTCTCCACAGATGAAGATAAATTATGTAATATCACAGTCACTAGCGAAATGATTATCAAGCAGATAGACCGATTGAAGCAAAAGTAATCCCCAGGCCCTGATGAACTTTTTTTCAAGGGTTCTTATAAAGTGCAAAATGGAACTTTGTGAACCATTGACTAATATTTTTAATATATCTCTTCAAACTGGTGTAGTGTATGATATGTTGAAGATGGTCAATGAAATTCTTGTTTTTTAAAGCAGGGAACAAGTCGTAACCGTCAAATTACCAACCAAGAAGCCTGACCTCAATTATAGGTAAATTACGACAGTCAGTTATAGCTGATATCATAAGAAGCCATCTGGATAAGTATAATTTGATAAATGATACTCAGCATGGTTTCACGAGGGGCCGTTCCTGCCTAACTAATTTATTAACCTTCTTCAGTTAAGCTTTTGAGGTCGATGATCATGATAAAGAATTCAATATTGTTTATTTAGATTTTAGTAAGGGTTTTGATAGAGTACCGCACCATGTCATTGGGGGAAAAGTGCTGTCATGGATCGAGTCATGGCTCACAAACAGGAACCAGAGAGTGTGCATAAATGGGTTTAAATTCGAGTGGGAATCTGTAACAAGTGGCGCTCCACAGTCTTAGGACCGTTGTTGTTTATAATATATATCAATGACCTTGACGAGGGAATTATTAGTGATATGAGCAAATTCGCCGCAGACACGAAGATAAGTAGGATAACTGATTCAAACGTAGATGTCATGGAACTTCAGGAAGATTTAGACAAACTCAGTTCGTGGTTAGAAAAGTGACTGATGCAGTTCAATGTAGATAAATGCAGATAAATACAGACTGCGAAAAGGATTTGGGGGTAATGGTAAGCAGCATCAATAAACCAAGACAGCAATGCCTAAGCGTACGTAATAGGGTAAACAGATTACTGGGATTTATATCAAGAAGTGTAAGCAACATAAGTCCAGCGGTTATACTACAGCTTTATACATCATTAGAAAGGCCTCAAATAGATTACACAGCTCAGTTCTGGTCTCCATTATACAGGATAGATATAAATTCATTAGAAAACATTCAGCGACGAATGGCAAGGTTAATACATAGCATTAGAAATCTTCCGTATGAACAAAGATTGAAGACCCTTAAATTACATTCACTTGTAAGACGAAGAATGAGGGGAGACATAATCGACGTGTATAAGTGAAAGATGGGTATTAATAAAAGGGATATAAACAAGGTCTTGAGGATGTCTCTCCAAGAGAGAACCCGCAGTAATGGATTCAATTTAGACAAGTTTAGATTTAGAAAGTATATAGGAAAGTATTGGTTTGGAAATAGGGTAGTTGATGAGTGGAACAGTCTACCTAGTTGGGTTATTGAGGCTAAAACCTTGGGTAGTTTCAAATTTAGGTTGGATAAACACATGAGTGAGAGGGGATGGATTTGAGTGGGACCTGTACATGAGTAAATTGAATTATCAAAGCTTATTGCTTGGGTAGAATTGAAAATTGTGTTGCGCAAATATTCTGTTAGTGGGATGGATTGTTAAGGACCTGTCTAGTATGGGCCAACAGGCCTGCTGCAGTGTTCCTCCTTTCATATGTTCTTATGTTAACAGGAGGAGTATGAGGTAATCAGTCCCTCGCCCTTGATGGACTGATTACATCGACTCAAGGGTGAGGGACTGATTACCTCAAACTACTCCTGTTCTTCACCATTTGTCTTTGTATGCACTAATGAAGCCACTGTGGGGAGAAACGTATCCTTTTTAAAGATACCCAAGTGTTGCACATGTGTCTAATTTATCAACTTGTAACACATGATGTACCCTCCCTGAAACCTTGCTGGTTTTCGTGAATAAGCTCATTCCTTTCTCAATGCACAACCAGTCTTTTCCTTGTAGATGAATGGTTCAGAGAACCGACACGTTGATAAATTAGACACATGTGCAACTCTTGGGTATCTTTATTGAGGAAACGTTTCGCCACACAGTGGCTTCATCAGTCCATACAAAGGAGAATCTTGAAGAACAGGAGGAGAATGAGGTAATCAGTCCCTCAGCCTTGAGTCGATGTGATCAGTCCATCAATCTTGAATAGAATACGGCATAAGTGCGGAGAAGGAGCTTATAAACCGTAGGCAGGAGAGGTGCAGCAGTCATAGGTGGTGTCACATTTGTTCAATGTGGAAGTAGGTCGTGCCCAAGGGTTAGGCTAATTTATCAACGTGTCGGTTCTCTGAACCATTGATCTACAATCCTGTCAGACACTTCAACTTCTTGGGATCGTAATACCTGGGATTCTTCACTTGCCTAACCCTTGGGCACGACCTACTTCCACATTGGACAAATGTGACACCACCTATGACTGCTGTACCTCTCCTGCCTACGGTTTATAAGCTCCTTCTCCGCACTTATGCCGTATTCTAATCAATATTGATGGACTGATCACATCGACTCAAGGCTGAGGGACTGATTACCTCATTCTCCTCCTGTTCTTCAAGATTCTCCTTTGTATGGGCTGATGAAGCCACTGTGTGGCGAAACGTTTCCTCATTAAAGATACCCAAGAGTTGCACATGTGTCTAATTTATCAGTCTTTTCCTGAAAAGCTTCGCCATGATTTTGCCTACTATGTATGTTAGTGACTGGGTGTGTAGTTTTATACTGACTGACTGTCTCCTTTTCTAAATACTGGGACTACATTTGTTGTCTTTCACACCTCGGGTGTATGTGTGTGTATATGTGTGTCGATTCACAGCTCCTGGCCCCGCCTCATCACTGGTCGCTACTACGTCACTCTCCCTGCTCCATGACCTATATCATACCTCTTCATAAAGCAATGTATGGATCCTGTCTCCATTACATCACTTTCCAGATTATTGCACTTCCTAACCAAACCATACCACGGGTGGGGTTTGAACCCGCGGTCAGAGAATCTCAAAACTCCAGACTGTCGCGTTAGCCACTGGACCAGCTAGCTTAATAAGATTCGTCCAACTAGGTATATGTAAGACACATATGCAACAGTTAGGTATTTTTATTTCGAAACGTTTCGCCTACACAGTAGGCTTCTTCAGTCGAGTACAGCAAAGTTGATGGAAACAGAAGAGACTTGAAGACGATGTAATCAGTCCATCACCCTTAAAGTTTTGAGGTGGTCAGTCCCTCAGTCTGGAGAAGAGTATTGTTCCATTGTCTGGAATAATATGGAGTTGAATTGATAGGATGGAGCCTTATATAGCGCCAGGAGGTGAGACGTAGGTCACTAGGTCAACTTTGCTGTACTCGACTGAAGAAGCCTACTGTGTAGGCGAAACGTTTCGAAATAAAAATACCTAACTGTTGCATATGTGTCTTACCTAAACAACCTGTCGGTATTTTATACCATTTTATTGTTCACTCTGTCAGACACTGCAACACAAGGGTATCTTGGTACAGACTTGGAACCACTTCAACAACCTCTACTAGTGAGAATGGCTGGATTTGAGAGGGACCTGACCTCTCAATGTCTACATTCTTACTCTACTAGTGACCTACGTCTCACCTCCTGGCGCTATATAAGGCTCCATCCTATCACTTCAACTCCATATTATTCCAAACAATGGAACAATACTCTTCTCCAGACTGAGGGACTGACCACCTCAAAACTTTAAGGGTGATGGACTGATTACATCGTCTTCAAGGCTCTTCTGTTTCTATCAACTTTGCTGTACTCGACTGAAGAAGCCTACTGTGTAGGCGAAACGTTTCGAAATAAAAATACCTAAATGTTGCATATATGTCTTACCTAAACAACCTGTCGGTATTTTATACCATTTTATTGTTCACTCAACTAGGTATATTTCTATAACATCGTGTCACTATAATTTCGTGAGTCATATTGCACTTCCTGACAACTCTATGGCTGAAGAAATACTTCGTAACATCCCTGTGACTCATCTGACTCTTCAGCTTCCAATTGTGACCTCTTGTTGTTGTGTCCCATCTCTGGAACTTCCTGTTTCTGTCCACCTTGTCAATTTTTCTCAGCATTTTATATGTCGTTACCATATACCCCCTCTCTCTATTGTCCTCCAGTGTCGTCAAAGCGATTTCACTTAACCTCTTCTCGTAGGACATGCCCCTTAGCTCCAGGACTAGTCTCGTTGCGAACCTTTACACTTTCTCTAATTTACTGAAGTGTTTCGGCAGGTGTGGGTTCCAAACTGTTGCTGCAAACTCCAGTATGGGCCCAACGTACACGGTACACAGGGTCCTGAATGATTCCTTACGTGTGTGTACTCACCTAATTGTACTCACCTAATTGTGGTTGCAGGGGTCGAGAATCAGCTCCTGCCCTAGGCTCTTCACTGAGTGCTACTAGGTTCTCTATCTCCCTGCTCCATGAGCTTTATCATACCTCATCTTAAAGCTATGTATAGTTTCTGCCTCCACTACCTCACTTGCTAGGCTATTCCACTTCCTGACCACTCTATGACTGAAGAAATACTAACATCCCTTTGACTCATCTGGGTCTTCAACTTCCAATTGTAACCCCTTGTTTCTGTGTCCCATCTCTGGAATATCCTGTCTCTGTCCACCTTATCTATTCCACGCATTATTTTGTATGTTGTTATCATGTCTCCCCTAACCCTCCTGTCCTCCAGTGTCGTCAGGCCGATTTCCCTTAACCTTCCTTCGTAGGACATTTCCCTTAGCTCTGGAACTAACCTTGTCGCAAAACTTTGCACTTTCTCTAATTTGTTGACGTGCTTGATCAAGTGTGGGTTCCAAACAGGTGATGAATACTCCAGTATGGGCCTGACGTACACGGTGTAAAGTGTCTTGCACGATTGCTTACTATGGTATCGGAACGCTGTTCTCAGGTTTGCCAGGCGCCCATATGCTGCAGCAGTTATCTGGTTGATGTGTGCTTCTGGAGACGTGCTCGGTGTTATACTCACCCCAAGATCTTTCTCATTGAGGGAGGTTTGCAGTCTTCTTTGCTCTTCCTCGATTTTCATGGCTTTGCATTTGGCGGGGTTAAATTCGAGAAGCCAGTTGCTGGACCAGGTTTCCAGCCTGTCCAGGTCTCTTTGAAGTCCTGCCTGATCCTCATCTGATTTAATTCTCCTCATTACCTTCACATCATCTGCAAAGAGGGACACTTCTGAGTCTAACCCTTCCATCATGTCATTCACATATACCAAAAATAGCACTGGTCCTATGACCGACCCCTGTGCGACCCCACTCGTCACAGGTGCCCACTGTGATACCTCATCACGTACCATGACTCATTGTTGCCTCACTGTCAGGTATTCTCTGATCCATTGTAGTGCCTTTCCTGTTATGCACGCCTGATCCTCTAGCTTCTGCACTAATCTCTTGTGAGGAACTGTGTCAAAGGCCTTTTTGCAGTTCAAGAAGATGCAATCAACCCACCCCCCTCTCTCTTGTGTCTTACTTCTGTTATTTTATCGTAAAACTCCAGAAGGTTTGTGACACAGCATTTACCTTCCATAAATCCGTACTGGTTGGCGTGTATGCTCTTGTTCCATTCCAGGTGCTCCACCACTCTCCTGATAATCTTCTCCATAACTTTGCATACTATACACGTCAGTGACACTGGTCTATAGTTTAGTGTCTCTTTTATGTCTCCTTTCTAAAAATGGGAACTACATTTGCCATCTTCCATACCTCAGGTAGTTGCCCAGTTTCAGAGGCAGTGTTGAAGATTGTGGTTAGTGGCACACAGCATTTCTGCTCCCTCTCTAAGGATCCACGGGGAGATGTCCGGTCTCATTGCCTTTGAGGTATCAAGGTCCCTTAGTAGCTTCTTCACCTCCTCCTCAGTTGTATGTATGTCATCCAACACTAGTTGATATATTCCTTGTTGGTGTCCCCCTCTGCTCTGTCCTCCAAGAGGCCTTCCTGTTTCTATGGTAAATACTTCCTTAAATCATATGTTGAGCTCCTCACATACCTCTTGATCGTTTTTTGTGAATTCTCCACCTTCTTTCTGGACTTTGACTGTTGTCTTCCTCCTAATGTGGCTATACAGCAGTTTCGGGTCAGACCTGACTTTCGATGCTATGTCGTTTTCGTACTGTCTCTGGGTCTCCCTTCTTATCTGCGCATATTCGTTTCTGGCTCTTCGACTAATCTCATTATATTCCTGGGTCCTTTGCCTCCTGTACCTTTTCCATTCTCTGGTGCAATTAGTTTTTGCCTCCCTACACCTTCGGGTAAACCAAGGACTCGCTCTGGTCTTCCCATTATTTCTATTGCCCTTGGGAACAAACCTTTCTTCTGCCTCCTTGCATTTTTTTGTTACATATTCCATCATCTCGTTTACTGACTTTCCTACCAGCTCTCTGTTCCATTGAACCTCCTGCAGAAAGTTCCTCATACCTGTGTTCCCCCCCCCTTTTATAGTTTGGCTTTTTCCATTCAATTCCTGTTACCCTCTCCACCTGTAACTCTACTATATATTCAAAACTCAGAACTACGTGATCACTAGCTCCAAGGGGCCTCTCATGAGTGATGTCTTCAATGTCTGAACTGCTCAGGGTGAACACAAGGTCCAGTCTTGCTGGTTCATCCTCCCCTCTCTCTCTGGTAGTGTCCCTGACATGTACCACAGTACCAAATGTACCAGTACCACATCCATCATCTTGGGTCTCCATGTTTCAGGACCTCCATGTGGCTCCAAGTTTTCCCAGTCGATCTCCCTGTGGTAGAAATCACCCATAACCAGTAACTTTGTTCTGCTCGAGTGAGCTCTTCTTGCTACCTGAGCCAGTGTGTCCATTGCTCTGTTGTTCTCTTTGAACTCCTCTCTTGGCCTCCTGCAGTTCTGTGGTGGATTATACATCACTCCAATGACTACTTTATGTTCCCCGGACAGAAGTGTACCTACTGTGTGTGTGTGTGTGTGTGTGTGTGTGTGTGTGTGTGTGTGTGTGTGTGTGTGTGTGTGTGTGTGTGTGTGTGTGTGTGTGTGTGTGTACTCACCTAGTTGAGGTTGCGGGGGTCGAGTCCGAGCTCCTGGCCCCGCCTCTTCACTGATCGCTACTAGGTCACTCTCCCTGAGCCGTGAGCTTTATCATACCTCTGCTTAAAGCTATGTATGGATCCTGCCTCCACTACATCGCTTCCCAAACTATTCCACTTACTGACTACTCTGTGGCTGAAGAAATACTTCCTAACATCCCTGTGATTCATCTGTGTCTTCAGCTTCCAACTGTGTCCCCTTGTTACTGTGTCCAATCTCTGGAACATCCTGTCTTTGTCCACCTTGTCAATTCCTCTCAGTATTTTGTATGTCGTTATCATGTCCCCCCTATCTCCTGTGTGTGTGTGTGTGTGTGTGTGTGTGTGTGTGTGTGTGTGTGTGTGTGTGTGTGTGTGTGTGTGTGTGTGTGTGTGTGTGTGTGTGTGTATGTGTGTGTGTATGTGTTAATATGAGTATCTTAATGAGTGTGTATGTCTGTGCATCTGTGTCTTTCTGCAAACTTTTTAAGTCACTTCTTTATTCTGGACAGACAATGCACATACCGATGCTGCTGCTGCTGCTGCTCGTGGTTGCCGTTGTTACTGGAAAAATCATCAATTTTCTGAATTATACTGGTAAGTAAAGTTAAATTTTTTATATAGTTATTAAAATATTTTTGGAAATATGGCAAAAAAAAATAAAGAGAATTTTAGGTGTTTTGCTTTCACTTTAAGAAACGGTAAAATCATGGCGGTATTAGGTCATCAATAACATTATGTATAATACAAGGGATCAGAGGCAACATGTGTATTGTAGTTTAGATGATTGTTCTAAACTATTAAAATGCATTTGAGTACTAATTGTTTTCTATTCACCGATTGTGTTTGCTTGCTTCAGTTCTCAGCTCTTGACCCAGTATATCCTGCGACTTCGAACGTATATTTTGGTTTCTTGCATTTTTGAGTATGTTGTAGCATATCGTAAAACTTCATTGAGTTTTCCTCAACAACTACGTCATCTAAATCATTCCACATACTCACATACTCTATGGCTAATCAGCATATTTAATTTAAACCTGTATCCCACTGGTCTATTTCTTAGTTGTCCTGTCATCCTCTGAACATAATGTCCTACCTAATCCCTTTCTCTTCTAAAGTCGTTTGGCTTCACTTTATTCATCCTCTCTTCACTGCGTGTTTCTTTCAGGAACAAAAGAAAGAAAAGAATGAAAGTAAGAATTGTTTGTAACTCCATATTTAGGTTATATTCGGCATTGTTTGGAGACGTCATGTTTGCTTTCAAACATTTATCCTAGTTTCTCGATTAATTCCGTCCAATTTTACACTTTGCTTTCTTAATCATTATACTGCATAAGTTTCTGAACGTTCCCTGCATGTACATTTTTTTCATTTATTTGTGAGCAAGTAAAACTATGATAAGTTATTGTCCAGTATCTTGAGTGATAGTGCATGAAGCTCACTTACTGAGTGTCATTGGTTTGATCCACGTCACAAATGTAAACATTCGGTATGTTTCCTTACACCTGCTGTCCTTGTTCACTTAGCAATAAGTACGTATTTGGTTGTTAGTCGACTGTTTGTATAACCACTTACCATTTAATTACTGTAGATGGATCACACCACAACACTGCCTTACACCTAGACCTTACACTGGCCAGCTGAGATCTAAATACAAGGACTGGTGTACTTCCCTGTGAGTGATGTCCGTATTTATTTTCCACTATACACACGTAATTCTTGAGGTCCCGCAAATTTCATGTCCCAGTTATTCGGCAGGGGACATTAACACGGGTTCCTATTACAAATCCAGGCCGAAACACCCCATTGTGGCCTCAATGACGCTGGATTATTAGACAATTGTAACAACCAGTGTACACACATTAAACTTAACATGGCGTCTCCCCCGCCCCTACTGGGTGTTCTCCACCTCCCCCCCCCCTTCCCTCCCTAGAAATTTCTCGAAAGGTTCAAACAGCATCATATTTTATTACACAATTATTGTATTATTCATTCATTTGCTCAACCTTTAGGAAATTATGTAAAAAAAATCCACAATAATATTTTTGATTATATGAGTGCAAGAAGGTGCGAGGGAGTGAGAAGTTTCAGAGCACAGAAAATTACACCATTTATATAGCAGGAGCAGGACATAGATGACGTGATTTCCAGTGAAAGGCAAATAGACGTAGTGTCTCTTACATCAACGCTACATCTAGATACTCTGCTTGATCTGACCGTTGAACAAACAGAAGCTGCTACAGTACAGGTGTCGCCAACAATAAAGAATGTAAAGAAAGTTGACGGTGTGATAGCAACCTTTGAGAATGTTACTCCCCCCCCCCTCATCCTCCCACCGTTCTCGTCAGCAACTATCTTGACCGATAGATAAAACGAAAACGTTTTCGAATCAGAATATATTGTCTCCGCCTAATCAAGGTGTGCGTGAGATATAAAACAGAAAGGAAGATAAGAGAAATAGAAAACCACGGACAAAATGGCAATAAAGGTTGTTACTTATAATGTTGAACGAACTTACACAGCTCTCTCTCAAAAAAAAAAAATGTAAGGGTACAATGTTTTACGGAGATATTATATTAGCATAGTATTGGTTCAGGAACATAATGTAAAAAATATAAGTGACCTTGCTATACTAGGATACAGAGTATATGCAACCCCTTCTGAGCACGTTAAAATCGGTGTTGTTATATTCACTGGCGAGGCTTGTCTGCTCGTAGTATACAGTGTAGAGTGCGAGAGTGAAGGTACGTGTCACTGGGAAATGGGATGATCGTCCCACTGCAATAGTTCGTGTGTGCCCAACCACCAGAGATGTAAGGATTAAAAAAAAATTTTTTTACGGATATTTTGCCATATTACTTACGTTCCCTACCGGAAGTATGTATTTTAGGCGGTGACTGTGTTTGGTACTTATGCAAGATACTGTTGGAGCTGGGTATGTGTCACGTGTGCTAGGAAGTCTGTTAAGTGACGTTGACGTACACGTTTGCTGTGGTATACAGACACTAAGGAGGAATTTCAGCAGCATGTTTAGCCCGGGTATATGTGTCTAGGGATATTGAAACTTTGAATATAACGGAATTGAATGGACTTTCATCGAAAGCTTCTCTCTTTTATGTGCGGGTTATTTGTGTATCGTTCCAGTCACGGTATTGTGCCTTTTTTTGTTATTCACTTAGGAATACTTGTTGAAATTAAATGGGCAGATGTTATCACAGTCTACAGGTCATATTCAGAAATGGATGTTGATGTTTTGAGTGCTGCTCAAGATATTGATAGGAGTAATAGCAATGTCATAGGTATCGTCCTGAATTTGGTGATTGCATAACCTGGTGTAAGACTGATGTATAAAAAGTTAACGAAGGACCGGTATGAAATGAATGAAGTGTTGTTAAAGAATTATGAGGATCGCCTAGTAGTTTTACTACAAAAGATAAATATTTGTGTGACCGATGGTGCAATGTATGACGAGTAAGTAAGAAAGTTTATTCAGGTATACACAGATACAGTTACATAGATTATCATACATAGCAGCATGTGTAAATACCTAGGATATCCGAAAAAAATCAGACTGACTTATTTTCATTGGGAGTCCTTTTACCTTACTTATTGTTGTAATATAAAGGAAATAATATTTTTTTATTACACTGTAAAGGAGATACACTAGGAATAAGGGAAGGTTACATGTGTGTTAGCTAAAAAAAAATAAAAAAATAATTCTCCTCCTTTCTGTCGCTACATTCATTAGGCACCTTTTGGCTCTCTTCTTGAAGTAGTTTATGCTATGAGTGGCTTTGACATATGCAGGCAGTCTGTGCCATTCTCTTGTTGCTGTGCAATAAAAGGTGTTTGAAGCCCGGCCACTGACGGTGGGTACTACAAATTTGTGCTTTCTCCCCCTGGTACTATGATTGCTTCGGTTTCGGTTCCCAGCCTTGACTAAAATTGGCAGCAAGGTATTCTGGACATTGTGAGAAATTTTATAAACTTGATTTAACTTCAGTTGTTTTACTGTCTTCAACATTCAACATATCCAAATGTTGTAATTCATCCTGGCCTACAAGTTCTCTTGAACCCAGGTCCGGGATGAATCTTACCATTTTGTTCTGGGTGATTTGCAGTCTATCAGTTTTTTTGTCAAGGTGGAGTACCATGAAGAGTAAGCGTAGTCTATATGACATTGTATAAGGGCTAGACAAAGGGTCCTGCGAGCCTCAGTAGGTAGACACTGTGTTTGTCTGTAAAGGAACTTCAGTCTGACATTCGCTTTCTTTACTACACTGTTACCTATCAATTCTAACATGCATGGGTCAAAGGGGATTCCCAGATATTTTACTGAGAAATTAACGAATATGGTTACTGAAATGCATAACAAGTTTGATGCTGCCAGAATACAGTCTGGGTTCGAGCAAGGGAGATAAACCATCAGCTTGTGTCTTGCGGGGACTGAAGTTGACAACACAAAGACGTAGAATCAGGCAAATGACGGTTGAAGATACGGAAGTGCGCGGATATGCAAAAGTTCCACAGTATGAATGTCATCAGCTTGTATATGGAAAGTTGGTACAGACATCAGATTAGCGTCATTCATACGAGAGAGGTTTATGTGCAACACATGTTATCTTTCGTTAGGGGCCATGTAAGTCTGGAAGATAGGGTAGAGATGGAGGCTCTTGTAACAGAAGGCGAGGTATATGCTGCCATAACAAAGCTTGCAAAGGGTAAAACACCGGGAATCGACGGAATCCTATTGATTTTTTTTTTTAATCTTTCGCTGTGATATTATAAAGTCATTTTTAGTACACATGTTTACCAAAATGTGGAGACAAGAGATGTGGAGAAATTTTCTCCAGGAAGGGGGTATCAGCCCCCTTCAGCCCCTTTCAGCCCCTTTCAGCCCCTTTCAGCCCCTTTCAGCCCTGAGGAGCCCAGCCCTCTCAGAAGAGGCAAGCATCTTGTTTACTGCAGCGAGCAATTGATCCCGAGTATGCGACGTGAGTGACCAACACTCCTTGCAGTCCAGTGTTGCAAAGTGTAGTTTAATAAAAGACAGTCCCTTTCTTACCTTAGCAGGACAATTAAGGAAAATTCTGCTCCCACTTTATTACCATGGTAAAGATAGTGAACATTTTTGTCTATGCTCAAGGCAGCAAGATTCAAGCATTCTGCTTTGCTTCATGGAGGAAGTGGCAGGGAAGCAAAAGTACTAGGTCAGCTTTTCCTTTATGTGCTACAGGTAGTGGCGGTGTAGGAGGCTGTGGCGTTTTCAGATTACTTTTGACTCTACTGAGAGTCACACTGACGCCAGGATAACCAACAAAGAACACTGATCCGTGCATTAGTGTGAACAAAGTGTCTCACAAAACACAATAAACACTTAAGAGAAGTGTGATCAGCTTCTTCAGTGATAAGATTGTGAACAAAAAAGACAAATATTGTGGAACATAGAGTACCAGTGTGCGTATTCCTAGACTATGGAAGACGTGGATATCCAAGGACACTTCAGCTTTTATCAAGTCACCGATACCTGTCGAAGGTGTGAAGAACACCATAGCTCACGCTACAAGAGCAAGGTAGGTTATGAATTTCTTGTAGTACGGGGGACTGCACAGTTCTTGAGTCGCAAGAAGTTTGTAATCAACCTGTAGTCGGCAGTGAGGTGCGGACTTTTGAGTCCACACAAGTAAGTTTGTCAGCCATCAGTGAATGAAATATGCTGACATAACACCCCCTAGGGGCAATTTATTGTTTACATAATATGATCTATTACAGCCCGTTGAGAGATGATCATGACAACAATTCAAGACCTCGTCTGCAGGGGCGGCTGTGTAGACGATTTGCTGTCTTTTATCACCTAAGTATTCCCTATATTTAAACTATATCTTAGCTGGTAACCCATTTCTCAACATTTTGGTCGTGCTCGAACTGGATAAAGGCCACACTGTGGTCCAAATATGTTGTACTACAGTGTACAAATAACCTACAAGCCAAGGTCCTTCGAAAAAAGCTGTAAAACTAGTGTTTTACAATATAATCAATATAAATCAGTCCCTCCAGACTCAATCACAGACAATGGGGCTGCCAAAAGAAAACAGGCGCTCACCCAGCGTTCACCCAAAGAAAGCGGGAGCTGGGTGACTCACCCAACAAGAAAATGGGGAATGGCACCCGGAATCCACTGCTCCCAAGCTCGAGAAACGCTGACTACAGCAACAACCCAACTGATTTTCAGTTTGTCTGAGCGTATATACACACAGTGTTTATAATGTTTATAGAGAGAGATTAAGAGACAAGATTGTGTTAAAGTTTGTTTCTTATAGATATACCTGTTATATTAAAGGAAACATATTAACAGTGATATTTATATATGTGTAAGTAATATTCATGTGTGATTTACAGTTATACAGTGACATTTATAGTGTATAGTGAATGAAGTGTATAACATCGTTATTTACGATTAATCATCGTGGTCAGGCTGACACAGCAAACTCAAGCCATAAACACCAGCCACATGTACTGTGTACCCTTCATGGTCATTGACCCTGAGGTTAAGCTTAGTGGGTCAGTAGGGTCTGACTCGATTATTGCTGACTTAAGCATAACAAAAACTCAGCTGTTTATAGCAGTACAGTGTTTTTTAAACACTCTAAGTGTGGTGCTAGAATTTTCAGTATACCATTAAAATGGCTTGTTTGAAAACTCAGTTTCAGTCTTTACAGACTAAGATTACACAATTAGAAAATCTGATTTCAGTCTGTATAGAATTAACTCAAGATACAAAAATAGATTTTGATGATCTTGAGGTCAAATTTGAATTACTTACACAACGTCTGGAAATAATTAATTCAAACTATGCACATTATGAAAATAAATTTCTTGTATCAGATCCATCTGAGGATGAAATTAAAAATGTTTTGGATACTTTTAGTAATGAACAATGAAGGTGAATAGGAGTACAGGCTATCTGCCGCAAAACTCTGTCACAGAGACCTATTGTAACTTGTGGCCAAACACCTCTTAAACCTGTAACAACAACAAGTGTACCATTACCAAGTTTACCTACCTTGTCATTACCTATTTTCCAAAATCGTAATTATGAAGAATTCATTAGTGGTTTTCAATCCATAGTAAATTCACGAACTGACGTAGATGAGATTGCTAAGTTCAATTATCTTAAATGTCTTGTGAAGGGAGAACCCTATGAACTGATTAAGTCATTTCCGGTGGTTAAAGGCAATTATCAAATAGCCTTACGTGTCTTAGCAGACAATTACTTTGATGCTGACAAGGCCAGAGTTAGACATGCAGTCTTAATATCAAGCTTGAAGCCACCCATTGTTTTTCAGACTTACAAGCATTTAGAATCACATTAGACAATAGTCTCATATCTCTAGGTGCTAAATATGACCTAATACAATGTGATTGGTTTATCAGTGGTATTGTACAAGATAAGTTGTCACCACAAACTATTGAACGATTAAATATTATGTTCAATAAACGCTATTTCACTTGTGAAGAAATTAGCAATGGTTTACAAACAATAGTTTCATGCATGCAAGCAACGAGACAAGATGAAAAATCCACAAATCTCGTGGATAATAAACCTTCGACTCAGTATATCAAGAGTATACCTACTCCCACTAAACCACATAATGGGAAATCCCATATAGGCATTTATCAAGCTGTGAATACAACAGACAGTAAACAGACTGTCACACATAAACGTACTCCAAAATGTGTACTTTGTGATGGAACACATTGGGCACAGTATTGTATTCAATACACACCAATGGAGGCACGTAAACAACGTGTTCATCAGCTGAAAAGGTGCATCAAGTGTTTAGGTGAACACAAGGGAGGAAAATGCTCACTGAAGAAGTGTTTTAAATGCAAGGGTATGCATCATACAGCATTATGTCCAAATACTTTTGCTGAACAGCAGAAGACTTCCACAGAATCAGTAAGTCAACATGCAACAGCATTAAATGTGAGAGATAAGTTTAAAGCAACTGCTTTCCCGATAGCTCGAGTTGAGTTATCTAATAAATTACACAAAACCAATGTGCTAACATTATTTGTTCAAGGCTCACAAAGGTCCTTCATAAGAAGAACAGTGTTGCAGAAACTGAATAAACAACCCTATGCCAAAGTGCAGTTAGATATAGCTGGTTTTTTTCCGCAATTCTGGTAAACAGACATATGACCTAGCCAAAATCAATGTTGGTCTAGGAAACTGGAAAAAGACAGTAGAAGCTGTGGTAGTAGATGATTTGCCTAAGTCTGTGCAGATTCAGGGATTAAAAGAAACAATTGCAGCACTGAAAGCAGCTAAGGTCCGGTTAGCCTGTCCTGACATACAGACGGACACTATTAGTCCAATTGATTTAATCATTGGAAGTGATTATTATCACTGTTTTGTGCAAAATATAGTAAGTAAACATGATGTTCTCTTGCTGAAAACAGCAGGAGGCCACATGATATGTGGTCCCATTCCCTCTCAATGTGGGAAAGAAGCTGATATTGATTCAGTGGAAAATGTACTAGTTACAAAAATAACCGCTGATCATTTACCCCAGCAAAAATTATCATTACTGGAAGAAATGAATGAACCAGTTGATAAGTTGTGGGATTTAGATGCGATAGGTATTGATGTAAATAAACCAAGCCCACAAGAGTCTCAGACTTATAACCAATATTTGGACACTGTCAAATATAAAGATGGACAGTATTGGGTTAGATTACCATGGAAATTAAATCCATCACATCTGCCTAGCAATTAGCGCATGGCTTTCGGACAGATGAAAGCACAAATACATGAGCTCCAGAAGAATCCAGAGCTACTGACTGTCTATGATAATATCATACAAGAACAGTTGGACAATAAATTCATTGAGGAAATAGTCGAAGATAAGTTGAAGACAGACGCTCATTATCTCCCGCACCATGGAGTCAGAAAAGATTCTGAAACCACTCCACTACGTGTTGTATATAATTGCAGCGCACGTGCAAATAAAGATGTAGCAAGTCTTAATGATTGTCTGATGTCCGGACCCTCACTAACTGAGAAGCTTGGAGACGTGCTTATGAAATTTCGCACAAACCCATATACCTACACGGCTGATATTTCCAAAGCTTTCTTAAGAGTAGGACTACAAGAAATAGATAGAGATTATACTCGATTCTTGTGGCCTGAAAATCCACATGATCCTCAAAGTCTTGTGAAAACTTATAGTTTCAAATCAGTATTATTTGGTGCAACATCCTCTCCACTCTTACTAGAAGCTACTCTAAATACACTTTTGAAGAAATCTGAAAGTCCCTTCAAAGAAATCTTAAAGAAAGGTTTCTATGTGGACAATCTTCAAGGTAATGTA
This sequence comes from Cherax quadricarinatus, assembly GCF_038502225.1. Lineage (NCBI taxonomy): Eukaryota > Metazoa > Arthropoda > Malacostraca > Decapoda > Parastacidae > Cherax > Cherax quadricarinatus. The sequence goes on from NC_091302.1 coordinate 22,976,151, forward strand.
AATAAAGAGGAGGATTTAAAATCATTATACAGAGAAGCTAACAAGGAGATGAAAGAAGCAAATATGCCTCTAAGGATGTGGAATACAAATTCAAAGCAATTAAGGGAACTTATCAAAGAAGATTTCCCTGAAACTGAAATTCCTGATTGCAACAATATGCTGGGACTTAATTGGAACACACAGGAAGATACTTTAAGTCTCAAAAGGATAAACAATAAATCATGCAGTACAATCACTAAACGTAGTTTACTGTCAGAGGTATCACAATGTTTTGATCCTCTAGGACTCGTCTCACCAATTACCATAAAAGGTAAAATACTTATGCAAGATGCATGGAAACTCAAAATTGGATGGGATAAGAACTTGCCTCTAGAAATGAGTCAAGCATGGGATGAATTATCCAAGGAGTTTAAACAACTTCTGTGATGCGTCAACCAGAGGTTATGGCGCTGTAGCTTACATGAGTAATGCTGAAGGAAGTACACTAATTACTTCAAAGGCCAGGGTAGCACCCTTGAAGGTCAGAACAGTACCACAATTGGAACTGACAGCACTCTATGTATGTACAAAATTAGCTGTCTATCTCAACAAAGTACTTGATCATCTCACTATTGAAAAAACCGTGATCTGGTGTGATAATGAGGCAGTTCTCCAGTGGTTAAGAAATAATAAGAGTAAGTTGGTCTATGTACAGAACAGAGTAGCAGAAATAAAAGAGATGCAGAGAGATTATCTCTTTCTTCACGTCTCTACCCAAGAGAATCCAGCTGACATGTTGTCACGTGGTGTCCCACTCAAGAAATTTGTGGATAATAAATTATGGCTCCACGGACCGAACTGGCTCTCTAATGAAAATAACTGGCCTCAGCAAAAAGCTCACATTATGCCAGAAGAAACAGTTCGCTTGAACACCGCAGAAATAAGTTGTGTAAATACTGCAGACACGACAGAAATAGTCATTGATGGATCTAAATACTCATCTTTGGGTAAACTCTTAAGAGTTACAGCTCTTGTCCATAAATTCATTAAAGGAATAAAACCTGATTATGAATGTCTTGAACCCATTAAATACTGGGTGAAACTAATACAGAAAGATGTTTTCTCTTCAGAATATAAATTTCTGGAAACACAAGATAAATCCCCAGAGAAACCTGTCATGATTAATTCTTTAGGACTTTATCTCGACTCAGAAAAGATTATAAGATGTCGAGGAAGAATTCATAATTTTTCACTACCCAAAGAAACCATACACCCAAGAATCATTGGCTAACAAAACTGATTGTGCAAAACGCCCACAGTAACGTGTTACATGGTGGGGTAGCTGACACACTTTGTCATAAAAAAATCATACCACGGGCGGGACTTGAACCCGCGGTCAGAGAGTCTCAAAACTCCAGATCGTCGAGGTATGGTTTGTTTGCAATCGTGTCATTACGATTTCGTGAGACACTTTGTCATATACGACAATCCTACTGGATACCTCAAGGTAGACAAAGTGTGAAAAAGACAAATAAAGGACTGTATTACTTGTCGTCACTATGATATGCGAGTATGTCAGTATCCAGGTCCACCTCCATATCCCTCTGAAAGAGTTTGTCATATCACTCCATTTGAGGTGACAGGTGTAGATTACACTGGACCAATGATTTTAACCAATTGACAAAGTTCCCATCAAGGTATACATCTGTTTGTTCACTTGTGCTACAACTAGAGCAGTACATCTAGAAGTAGCCACTGACATGTCTGCTGAAACCTTTATCAAATTATTCAGAAGGTTTGCAGCCAGAAGGGCATGTCCCAGACTGATGATTTCAGATAATGCAACGAACTTTGTTGCTGGTGCTGCTTATATAAGCAAGATCTTTGATCAACCAGAAGTACGACAGATGCTGAATCAACGCAGTTGTCGTTGGAGATGCATTCCTCCTAAATCTCCATGGCATGGCGGATTTTATGAAAGAATGATCGGCATTGTAAAACGTTGTTTAAGGAAGACTCTTCATCGCCAGAGAATCGACTTAGAAGAATTCCGTACAGTTGTGACTGAAATAGAAAATAGAGTCAACAACAGACCTCTAACTTATGTTACCGATGATCTGGACAATTTTGAAGTGTTTAGTCCATCTCATTTACTCCATGGCAGAAGGCTCGAACCTGTTCCTCCCATGAATGATAAAGAAATCATAGAGGATCCTACTTATTTCGAACCTGAGCAACTCAGACGTAAATTCAAACACCTTGATAAAGTGATTGAACGTTGGGAGAAAATTTGGCGAGAAGACTATCTCACCTCATTGAGAGAACACTTCTATGGAGCTGGTGTTCCTGAAACAATGATGGTCCGAGGTCCCAATGGCCACTTGGAAAAATTGTGACCATATATCCTGATGCAAATGGAATCATCAGGACAGTTGATGTTTTAAGCAAAGGTGTAGTGAATAAGCGGACAATAGATAAACTGGTGCCGTTAGAATTACACAGTGTTGAAAATAAAATTAGTGATTCTCCAGAAAACACACAGACTAAAGCTGTTCAGAAAAGACAAGCAGCAGTGGTGGCGAGTGAGAAAATCAAATTACTGTTAAGTGATGAATAATTCACCTGCAGCAAACCTCCACCGCCCCCCAGTGTGGAGAAATTTTCTCCAGGAAGGGGGTATCGGCCCCCTTCAGCCCCTTTCAGCCCTGAGGGGCCCAGCCCTCTCAGAAGGGGCAAGCATCTTGTTTACTGCTACAGCGAGTAATTGATCCCAGATACAATACGAGTATGCGACGTGAGTGACCAACACTCCTTGCAGTCCAGTGTTGCAAAGTGTAGTTTAATAAAAGACAGTCCATCTCTTACCTTAGCAGGACAATTAAGGAAAATTCTGCTCCCACTTTATTACCATGGTAAAGATAGTGTACATTGTTGTCTATGCTTAAAACAGCAAGATTCAAACATTCTGCTTTGCTTCATGGAGGAAGTGGCAAGGAAGCAAAAGTACTAGGTCAGCTTTTCCTTTATGTGCTACAGGTAGTGACGGTGTAGGAGGCTGTAGCGTTTTCAGATTACTTTTGACTCTACTGAGAGTCACACTGACGCCAGGATAACCAACAAAGAACACTGATCCGTGCATTAGTGTGAACAAAGTGCCCCACAAAACACAATAAACACTTAAGAGAAGTGTGATCAGCTTCTTCAGTGATTAAGATTGTGAACAATAAAGACAAATATTGTGGAACATAGAGTACCAGTGTGCGTATTCCTAGACTATGGAAGACGTGGACATCCAAGGACACTTCAGCTTTTATCAAGTCACCGATACCTGTCGAAGGTGTGAAGAACACCATAGCTCACGCTACAAGAGCAAGGTAGGTTACGATTTTCTTGTAGTATGGGGGACTGTGCAGTTCTTGAGTCACAAGGAGTTTGTAATCAACCTATAGTTGGCAGTGAGGTGCGGACATAACACCCCCTAGGGGTAATTTATTGTTTACATAATATGATCTATTACAGCCCATTGAGAGACGATCATGGCAACAATTCAAGACCTCGTCTGCAAGGGCGGCTGTGTAGACGATTTGCTGTCTTTTATCAGCTAAGTATTCCCTATATTTAAACTATATCTTAGCTGGTAACCCATTTCTCAACAAGAGAGATTGGGAGCAATGCAATCGAGTGGGGTTGTAGTTCTTGTACCAAAATCGAATAAAATCGAATAAAAAAAACAAGCTCATTTGATTTTTTTTGTATTTTATTTACAATACACTACATTACGACAACAATAGACCCTGTAACCAAGGGTGAAAATACAATTAAAACATAAAACATACAATGATTCACCATACTAGCATACAAAGTTTGCCTATAACCCTGACATATGACAGACACAAAAGATAACAGTTACACACTAGGTATACATATAACTGAACATAGGTTATAGAAGAATCACCTACACTAATTACACAATGCATTAATATACACACCCCTAATCATATTATTAACTTTGCATTTGAACAGCACATACTATACATGTACCTATATTGCTAGGTGCACAAAGAAAAAAAGATACAGTGTATGTGGTACTAACAAGTAACTTGGCCTGACACTACACCACGTCATAAACATAAGAGCAAATTTAATAAGTACATACATGATGCGTGCATCTGTTAAAACCATTAAAATAACATAATACCGTATAGTGACATATACCGGCATTTCCCACTTCCCTAAACAGATTACAAACACTTACCTAATAATTTAAATTATCTCCCCTCCTACACTCTATGCTAAAACGACACAACGGATATATCATACCTTCCCCAATATATCTAAAAACACAAGTGTGTTATACCACAAGAATACAAATGCATACACTGTCATATAATTATAAACCCAACATATATTAAACCAAGCCCTCACCATGCATATTAATTAATTTTATCAATCTCAACAGGATCTCAATCACGTTACTCCCTCCCACCCCCCTCCCTGCTATACCTACCCCGCTGGACATCCCCACATTGTTGCATGAGCCAGGACCACAAGATGTGTTGAGCTCATTCGATTATAGGATATTACCCTCATGTGTAGTGATTATAAAATATTCGCAAAAATGTTGTGTACTAGAGTAAATAAGGTAATTAAACATATGGTCGGGCAGGGACAATATAGGGTGCCAGGACGGAACGTCGGTTCTGGGCATAAGCCCATAGATGATTTTATTCAGAAAGTGAACGAATGTCGTGTTGGTGCCGGAAATGTGGCACTGGATTAGAGACGAGCTTATGACACGGTATGTTGTGAAACATGGAAGATCTTGGAAAAATAGGTATTGGGAGCGAGTTATTACGGTGGTTTCGTACCCTATACTACACGCTATCTGTTAGAATTCATATTATTGACAAACTGGATGAACTGTGTAGCACAGCGGTGGGCAAACTACGGCCTGGGGGCCGCATGTGGCCCGCCAAAGGTTTTCATGCGGCCCGCCAAGATCAAGTCATATACTCACGTTATTTGCTTTTTTTTCTTTTAAAAAAAAACTTTTATTTTGGCTATTTCAGATATTAATTATTTTACTTAATATACTATGCGGCCCTTCAAAATTGTGAATTTCTAAGTGTGACCCCAGCACTGAAAAGTTTGCCCGCCCCTGGGACTCAGCATGTGTAAAGGAATCCCACAAGATTGTCCAGTATTCCAGTTATTGTTTGCAGTTATACAGGAACCATTTTATGGGGTAGTTGTGAACGAGTGATACGTGGTTCACTAAGTGTAGGGGGACGTGTCTTCCCGAATATAGTTGGATTTGTCGATGATACGACAGTATTATTAAACCAGGAGTCTAACATGAGTGAGTTATGGAATACAATGCATATGCATGAATTTGCGACAGAGTTGGGCATTAATCCCCATAAGACAAAAATAATGGGAATAGGTTTGTGGGTGAATAAGAGTGATTGGAATGACAGTAATGCCATTGTAGTGACAGTACCGGCAAAAATTTGTGGTGTATATTTTGATAACGATGGGGCGAAAGCTAGAGAATGTAACTTAGTGGCCTAGTGGCCTTAGTGGCCTGGTGGCCTTAGTGGCCTGGTGGCTAAAGCTTTCGCTTCACACGGCGAGGGCCTGGGTTCGATTCCCAACCAGGGTAGAAAGATTGGGCGTATTTCTTTACACCTGATGTCTATGTATACCCATCAATAAAATAGGTACCTGGGTGTTAGTCGACTGGTGTGGGTCGCATCCTGGAACACTGACATAATTTTCCCAAAATGCTCTGTATAACAACTTTCTAGATATGTAGTAGTAAACTGGGACTTATACCAACCAGTGGCAAAGTAAATCTTGTGTTCAACGACTCCAGTGAAAAATTGAAGCCCTATAAATGAGTCATTCTCCGTTTATGACACGAATTCCAGTTTGATTTATTATTTTACTTCTTCAACAAATCTGCATGCATGTAAACGAAAATTGTGAGATATTATCCAAACCAAAAGATGCACCAGCTGTTAAATTCTGAAGCCGATTAGAAAACGCAAACTGAAAATATTTAACGTTACTTAACTTTAATACAAATTTCAGACTATTTGACATATACAATGATCAGATCTGCTCCTACACATTTGAATTTCACATTCCGCTGACTTTCTAAATTTTCGCACATTTTATGAATGAAGATATGCTACTGAGGATTTCGGAAGTTATATGAACTGTAAAAATTATTATTATTATTTTTATCATTATTATTATTATTATTATTATTATTATTATTATTATTATTATTATTATTATTATTATTATTAGAGTAAATTACCTGCATGAGATTTACAGAGCATTACCTGAATTATTACGGGCAAGTAATTTGGGTGAAGTAAGTGGGATTTAGTCAAAGTATGCCACTGAACTGTAACTCCCTCGACAGCCCATTTCTTCACCACTCTCACATAAAGCTAGACCTGACATTAAGTTGCTAATTATAATATTAAAACCAGCTACTCTGGCAATTAAAATGGTGTGGACTGTATGCAATTAGGCTTGGTGGCTACACAAAATATAATTGGTATTATCACTTACCATTTAATTACTGTAGATGGATCACACCACAACATCTGCCTAACACCGAGACCCTACACTGGCCAGCTAGTGATCTCAATGCAAGGACTAATGGTGTACTTCCCTGTGAGTGATGCTTTGCCATTCACACAAAATCCTTGAGGTCCCACAAGTTTCCTATCCCAGTTCTTCAAAAGGGCACATTAACATGGGTTCCTATTACAGATGGAGGTCAAAATACCTCAATTTGGCCTCTGAAAGTGCCTAATTACATTGCATAATCGGTCCAGTGTTCATACATTAAATGCAATATGGTGTATCCCCAGCATCAGTCTCCAGCTCTTCCATATCCCCCTTCACTTAAAATTCCTCGAATGGTCAAATCACCATCACATTTTATTACACATTTATTGTATTATTCAAATTTACACTTACTGAATTTAGGAAAATCCAAAATTTTTCATATGAACTATTCCAGGTGGAGGGGAAAGGTGTGGTCATATGGCATATGAACATACCAGTGGAGTGGTTATATGACATATGAACATACTAGTGGAGTGGTCATATGACATATGAACAAAGCAGTGGAGTGGTCATATGACATATGAACATACCAGTGGAGTGGTCATTTGACATATGAACATACCAGGGAGTGGTCATGACATATGAACATACCAGTGGAGTGGTCATTTGACATATGAACATACCAGTGGAGTGGTCATATGACATACGAACATACCAATGGAGTTGTCATTTGACATATGAACATACCAGTGTAGTGGTCATTTGACATATGAACATACCAGGGAGTGGTCATATGACATATGAACATACCAGTGGAGTGGTCATATGACATATGAACATACCAGTGGAGTGGTCATATGACATATGAACATACCAGTGGAGTGGTCATATGACATATGAACATACCAGTGGAGTGGTCATATGACATATGAACATACCAGTGGAGTGGTCATATGACATATGAACATACCAGTGGAGTGGTCATTTGACATATGAACATACCAGGGAGTGGTCATATGACATATGAACATACCAGTGGAGTGGTCATATGACATACGAACATACCAATGGAGTTGTCATTTGACATATGAACATACCAGTGTAGTGGTCATTTGACATATGAACATACCAGGGAGTGGTCATATGACATATGAACATACCAGTGGAGTGGTCAATTGACATATGAACATACCAGGGAGTGGTCTTATGACATATGAACATACCAGTGGAGTGGTCATTTGACATATGAACATACCAGTGGAGTGGTCATTTGACATATGAACATACCAGTGGAGTGGTCATTTGACATATGAACATACCAGTGGAGTGGTCATATAACATATGAACATACCAGTGGAGTGGTCATATAACATATGAACATACCAGTGGAGTGGTCATGACACATGAACCTGCCCTACATAATTCTTGAAATTTTGAAGTTGATTGTATGAGGAGTTTTTGAATTACGAGCAAAATAATAATTGAAATGTTGAATGAAGAAAAAAGACAAAAGAACAAAAATTCAGGAATTATTTTACAGGTGCCTCTTCTAATAACATCCAGTATCAACATGCTGTCCTCTCCGGTTGAGAATGTATATGAAATTATAGCAAATAAAGATTGTCACCTATCACAAAGGTCAGTTTTGTGATGGCTATTTATCCAGATCTGTTTACTATTTTAGTGCCTACAAGTGTTCCTAATTTGGTGTTTTTTTTCCAATATTTTCATGCTTTAACATGAGATTTACCTGACAAGAGCTCCCAGAGGTAGCCATGAAGAAGGTTGTTAAATTAAATTGGTGAAAACCCAAAAGGAGATTCCTCAGACGAGATTTCCCAGATTGTTTACATCTACTGACATGTGAACATCTTTTTCCGTCAGGTGAACATAGTGAGACATCATCATTGGCGGGGCTGGTGTCAGCTGTGTTGGCCGCAGCGTCACAACCCAGCTACTCTATCTTCTTTCTCACTGATGGCTGCACTTCTGCCTCTACAATCTTTTCTGTAAGAACTACAACTTTTGCTAGGTTAATGTGACAGACTTGTTCATTAGCATTTTTTCCCTTTGGAATAAGTTCTCTATTAAACATCTCGGTTTACGATTGATGTAAAACAAGAATCTGATGTAAAAAGCAATAATTCTTTTAAAGTGAAAAATGAAATTTGAAAAAAAAAAAAAAAAAAAAAAAAAACTTTTTGAGTAATTCGGATAAGCCAGCAGAAGAGGGTTTCAGACTGAGGCCACAATATTCTTTTAAATTTCATCTCATTATTCATTAATGTTATACCAATTCTTTTTTCTTTAAGATAATAGAAGCTCAAGCGATACCAAGTGTTGGAATTTTTGATACATCGCTGAGAGGCTCGGACTTCCACAAGAATGAGACTCATGTGTCCAGGTTCATCCTTAATATTAAGCGGGTATGTTATTGAAGAGCTAGAAAAGTCATATTAAAACAATATTTCACTGATATTTTATTATTAGGAATTCTCACTGAATTTCAGTAATGTTGTCTGAAGAATTTTTTTTTAATCTATATATAAAGCTTAATTATCTAGATGTGTTTCGGTCATGGCACGATTCGAGAAAGGCATTCTTGTGTTGTGAAAAGGTGAGTGTAGAGTGTGGCATAAGTTTAAAATGCGGTAACGTTAGCCAACTCTATCGAGGAGGCCGTTGCTGAGTTGCCTAGGTCTTGAATAGAAAACAGAGGTATAAGTGTGTGGGGGAAACAAACAGGTTCCAGGGATGAAAACCATAAAAATTGTCAATGTACTTCAGGAATATGTTCAAGAGATATTGTTTATCCCATAGTTACTAATAAAAACAATGGACTTGCTATACTAATAGTAGATGTGGCTGTACAACAGCTTCGGGTCAGAACTGAATTAATTAAGAACATAAGAACATAAGAAAAAAGGAACAATGCAACAGGCCTAATGACCCATGTGGAGCAGGTCCATGCCCCCCCCCCCCCACCGGATTAGCCCAATGACCCGATGCAAAATGCCGCCAATAAAAAGTAGGGGCGCCATTGGTACACTAAGAGAAAACACCATAAGTGTCCGGGGCCCAAAACTGTTCAACAGCCTCCCATCAAGCATTAGGGGAATTGCCAATAAACCCCTCGCTGCCTTCAAGAGAGAGCTGGACAGATACCTAAAGTCAGTGCCGGATCAGCCGGGCTGTGGCTCGTACGTTGGACTGCGTGCGGCCAGCAGTAACAGCCTAGTTGATCAGGCCCTGATCCATCGGGAGGCCTGGTCATGGACCGTTGATCCCCGGAATAACCTCCAGGTAACCTCCAGGTAACCCAGTCTGGTCACCTCTATTCAAGGAAAGAGCACGGCACCAGACCCGGCAGCACAAGCTCGTCAGGTCCAACTTGCACCCACCCACACCCGCTCATGTATTTATCTAACCTATTTTTAAAACTACACAACGTTTTAGCCTTTATAACTGTACTCGGGAGTTTGTTCAACTCATCCACAACTCTATTACCAAACCAGTGCTTTCCTATGTCCTTCCTGAATCTGAATTTTTCCAACTTGAAACCATTGCTGTGAGTCCTGTCTTGGCTGGAAATTTTCAGCACGCTACTTACATCCCCTTTATTTATTCCTGTTTTCCATTTATACACCTCGATCATATCCCCCCTAATTCTACGCCTTTCGAGAAAGTGCAGATTCAGGGCCTTCAGTCTATCCTCATAGGGAAGATTTCTGATACATGGGATCAACTTTGTCATCCTCCTCTGTACGTTTTCCAGAGCATTTATATCCATTCTGTAATACGGTGACCAGAACTGAGCAGCATAGTCTAAATGAGGCCTACCCAATGATATATAGAGTTGAAGAACAACCTGAGGACTTCTACATTTAGAACTTTGCATTTGTCAATATTAAACTGCATCTGCCACTTCTCTGACCATTGCATCAGTCTATTCAAATCATCCAGGAGTGCTCTAGTGTCCTCATTAGAATGAACTGGACGGCCTATTTTGGTGTCATCAGCAAATTTGCTTATGTCGCTATTTATTCCCACATCTATGTCGCTTATGTAAATTGTGAACAACAGCGGGCCCAACACTGACCCCTGAGGAATACCGCTTGTGACGTGCCCCCATTCTGATTTCTCCCCATTTATGCAAACTCTCTGCTGTCTATTTGTCAGCCATGCTTCTGCCCAGGAAAAAATTTCTCCTCCTATTCCGTGTGCCTTAAGTTTCCTCAATAGCCTCTGGTGTGGAACTCTATCGAAAGCCTTACTGAAGTCCATATACACAATATCATATTCATTACCATGATCTACCTCCTCAAACACCTTAGTGAAAAAAGTTAGTAAATTCGTAAGACAGGAACGCCCCTTTGTAAAACCGTGTTGAGATTCATTAATCAATCTGTGCCTGTCAAGATGGCTACGAATTGCTTCGGCAATTATTGATCCCATAAATTTTTCCACTATGGAGGTAAGGCTTATGATCTATAGTTCGAAGCCAAGGACCTGTCACCTGCCTTGTAAATAGGTATTACATTTGCCATTTTCCACTTATCAGGCACTATGCCAGTTTGTAGTGATATGTTAAAAAGATTAGCCAAAGGTATCCTAAGCTCCTCTTTACATTCCTTTAACACCCTTGCAAACAGTTCATCAGGTCCTGGGGATTTGTTAGGTTTTAGTTTCTCTATTTGTCTGAGGATCATGTCACTAGTTACCGCAATCGTACATAGTTTATTATCATCCTGTTCTACATAATCTATTATTTCAGGAATATCGCTAGTATTTTCCTGGGTGAAAACTGAGAGGAAGTAGGTATTTAGAATTTCACACATATCCTTATCACTGTCAGTGATCTGACCAGAGTTACTCTTAAGTGGGCCAATCTTGTCCCTAATCTTACTTCTGTATACCTGAAAGAATCCTTTATGGTTAATCTTTGAATCCCTTGCGACCTTAGCCTCATAATCCCTTTTTGCTTTTCTTATTCCTTTCTTTATTTCTCTCTTTAATTGAATATATTGATTTCTTAACTGCCCATCCCCTCTTTTGATACTCCTATATATGCCTCCCTTTTGACCAATGAGATGTTTTAATCTATTGTTCATCTATTTGGGATCATTTTTGTTAGATCTAATTTCCCTACTCGGAACAAAAGTTGTCTGGGCAGCTAGAACTATGCTCTGAAAAACGTCATATTGGCAACCAAGATCACCTACCTGACCCATAGTCAGGACATCCCAATTTAGCCCACCCAGGTAATTTTTCAGTCCCATGAAGTCGGCCAAGCGAAAATCTGGGACAGAGATTTGATTGCAGTTATCTGGGTAATTCCATGATATATTAAAACTAAGTGATTTGTGATCACTTTCCCCAAGCTCATCATTAATCTCAAGATTATTAATTAGTGAATCTTTGTTGGCAAGAACCAAGTCAAGCAGATTGTTTCCTCTAGTTGGTTCTGTCACAACCTGTTCTAAAAAGCAATCCTGAACCGTATCAAGAAAGTCACTAGACTCAAGATTTCTTGTCATATTGTTCCAATCAATTTGTCTAAAGTTAAAATCTCCCATTATAACAACATTTTCATATCTAGATGCCTTATGAATTTCGTCCCATAACAGCTTACTGCACTCCCTATCAAGGTTTGGGGCCTATAAATCACACCCAAAATTAATTTGTTATGTCCCTCGAGAAACTGTAGCCAAACAGATTCTGTGTTCGATGTCTCTATCTTATATCATGTCTAAGACAACATTTTAAATTTTCTCTGACGTACATCGCCACCCCACCACCCTTCCTGTTGACCCTGTCAGTGTGGAATAGTTTATAACCCTGTATGTTGCATTCAGAAGGCATTTCTCTATCTTTCAGGTTGAACCAGGTCTCTGTTATACCAATAATATGTATATTACCTACACTTGCAAGTAATCTTAGCTCATCTATCTTATTTCTTAGACTCCTACTATTTGTATAGTAAACTTTAAGGGAGCTAGTCACTCGTTGCCCTCTACTATCCCTCTTTGTTTGTTGATCAATTGGTTTGCCATTACTAGCAACTTTATTTTGAATATTGTCTTTTAAACATATCCCTGAGTTATCCCGGTAATAACTGCTGTTTTTAACCCTAATGCTGCAGCCTGATTGTTTCCCACAAACACCTATACCTCTATAATCTATCAGTTTAAATTCCTAGACAAGTCATCAATTACCCTCTCAACTGAATTGGCTAATACAACCACTCCATCCCCAGAGAGATGAACCCCATCCCTTGCATACGTATCACGTTTGTCAAAGAATAGGTCCCAGTTATCAATGAATGGGATTACAAGTTCATTGCAGTACCTGTCTAGCCAGCAATTTATACCAATTGCCCTAGACATCCATTCATTGCCCACTCCCTTTCTAGGCAAGATGCTACATATGACTGGGATCCCTCCCTTAGACCTAACTATTTCTATGGCTGACCTGTACCTATCCAGCAGCTCCTCTCTCCTGCCCTTCCCAATGTCATTACCCCCAGCACTAAGACAGATAATTGGCTTGATCCCATTACCTACCATAATATTATCCAACCTGCTGACTATGTCACCAACACCAGCTCCAGGAAGACACACTCTCTGTCTGACCTTTCTGTCTCTGTTACAAAAAGCACGGTCCATATATCTTACCTGAGAATCGCCTACTATTAAAATACTCTTACCTTGATTAACAGGGGAATCAGTGGTACCTTCAACCTCACTAACCACTGAAGTGCACTCGTCTTGGAGAACAGAGAATCAATTTCCTACCTTCACATCTTCTCTATTAACTCTCCTCATCTTCCTTCTTCCTGAACTGTAAACCACTTGCCACTTAGAGCGGCTGCCACTATCACTGCTGGCGACCATTCCTTCCTTACCAGCTAAATCCTTTTCACACTCACTCCCAAACTCATCTATGCGAAGCTTCAGCTTCCTATTTTCCTCCTGAAGAAGTAGAATCTCCTTCTTCAACACTTGAACCTGAGATTCTAAAAGCACTACAACAAGCCATGGTGCTTGGTAACAGCCCACGCTAACTCCCAAGAGCTTAGGCAGATGGGACCGCAGGTGACCACTGACCTCAGCGTACTGACGGAACAAAAGTTGTCTGGGCAGCTAGAACTATACTTTGATGAACGGAATATTAGCAACCAAGATCACCTACCTGGCCCATAGTCAGGATATCCCAATTTAACCCACCCAGATAATTTTTCAGTCCCATGAAGTCGGCCAAGCG